>NC_134829.1:51851772-52151772 GCF_004210375.1 Tachypleus tridentatus | reverse complement strand
AAAGCACAGCCCGTTAGCTCTGAGGGCGGAGTATGGAGATATCTCACTGTAGCGTCCATTGACAAGAGGCTGTTACCAGCCGAGGCATGTTATCTGGTATTTCTGGGCCCCCTCGTGCGACCATGCTCTCGCTGGCTTCTTCCCAGCTTCCATTTCATTTACAGAGATGAGCAGATGGGAGAGAAGACCGTGTCATTCATGGGAGGTTTTCTCTACAAAACGTGCTTAAGCATACCAAAGACTAGAAAGTGCTCTAAACCTTAACTCTACCAGTTCCGAAGAATTAAACCTTTTTGTTCACAAACATTAACAAACTTCGAAGAAAAGAAAAAAATAACCTTATCATTACCAAATCAAGTGAAATTCTCTGATAAACTCAATAATGAAGGCTGTGTTTCATTTCATTTTAAGACGTATATCAGTAGTTAAAGAGAAAATCGAATTTAAAAGTTGCTTTTTCTATTTGTTTTTTAACGTTTCTAGCTATGTGTGAATGAAGACTTTCTCAGTCCTCGATTTTACTAGCTATGTGTGAATGAAGACATTCTCAGTCCTCGATTTTACTAGCTATGTGTGAATGAAGACTTTCTCAGTCCTCGATTTTACTAGCTATGTGTGAATGAAGACATTCTCAGTCCTCGATTTTACTAGCTATGTGTGAATGAAGACTTTCTCAGTCCTCGATTTTACTAGCTATGTGTGAATGAAGACATTCTCAGTCCTCGATTTTACTAGCTATGTGTGAATAAAGACTTTCTCAGTCCTCGATTTTACTAGCTATGTGTGAATGGAGACTTTCTCAGTCCTCGATTTTACTAGCTATGTGTGAATGAAGACTTTCTCAGTCCTCGATTTGAATCGTTGCACATCGTACGTTTCTATATTTTTTACGAATATCTAATTCTCCCTCTAGGTTTTTACCTTGTGCATTCTCGGTCATTATTTTACCGTCTTGTATTTTACTGCTTAAAATAAACCTAGGTAACAGCGTAGTGTAGCGGAAAAACAAATTCTCAAGACGAGTTTATCCGTTATGAAACGACTACTAGTTTATCTGTTTTAACATTCTGATAAGTTTCAGGTTGGTAGAAGGTGTTTGCAAAAATATTTATACGAAAATATAGAAATATATTACACGCTTATCAAAACGTATGCTGCTAAAACACACCACGTCTGACGTTCATCTTACGTCATTACGAAGTGTGCTTTTTAAATCTCATCATTTTGCTCGTGAAGTTTGTTTGTTTTTGGAATTTCGCACAAAGCTACTCGAGGGCTATCTGTGCTAGCCGTCCCGAATTTAGCAGTGTAAGACTAGAGGGAAGGCAGCTAGTCATCACCACCCACCGCCAACTCTTCGGCTACTCTTTTACCAACGAATAGTGGGATTGACCGTCACATTAGAACACCCCCACGGCTGGAAGGGCGAGCATGTTTGGCGCGACGCGGGGGCGAACCCGCGACCCTCGGATTACAAGTCGCACGCCTTACGCGCTTGGTCATGCCGGGCCCACTGCTCGTGAATAAATCAAATAAATAAATAAAATCTCTACTCTATTTCTTTATATTGATTATTTCCTTGAGAGGATATTCTGAGGAGGTGATTTTTCTTTTCGAATCACAAATGGTTGTCTGTTTATTTTTTAATCTCGCGCAAAGCTACTCGAGGGCTATCTGCGCTAGCCGTCCCTAATTTACCAGTGTAAGACTAGAGGGAAGATTGCTAGTCATCACCACCCACCGCCAACTCTTGAGCTATTCTTTTACCAATGAATAGTGGGATTGACCGTCACATTATATGCCCCCACCGCTGAAAGAGCAAGAATATTTGTTGTGACGGGGATACGAACCCGTGACCCTCAAGATTACGAGTCGAGTGTCTTAACCACATGGCCATGCCCAGCGATTTCAATTTTAATTTTAATAACTAAGTTCGAAACAATCATTTTACCATAAAGAATGTTTACCACGACCAAAATAAATACATCCAAGAATCACAATCTTGAAAAAAACAACAAAATTTTTATTCGGAAAACGAAGTAATTGTTGAGAGGACATTTTCCAGAACAGCGGCTGATTGGGTTTTACTCTATCTTTGGTTTAAGCCCACAGTACTAACTCAGCTTCGTCTCTTCCATAAACATAACGTTAAAGACGATTTGCAAATCAAATAATCCTCACGTTACTAACCTTAAACTTAATGAACCTACCACTCATAGTTGTTATTCATAATTAAATACGATGTCGTTATGTATATATTATAGCTCGAATCACGACAAAACTACTCCCACATCGTAAGTTACATAATTTTAATAATATGCGAAATAACTTGAATTACATTCCTGAACCGAAATAAATGTGCACGCGCTTCATTTGGGGGAACGTGAATCTAATATTAAAGAGGGCGCCACGACAGAGGCGCATTAATTAGCCTTATAAGCACGTGCCTGGGTATTCGTTTGGTATCTCCGAAAATGGCGTGTTCTTAATTGACTTGTACAGTGAAGTAACACTATAAATTAACCTGCATTAACTTGAGATACAGTTAAAAGAAAAGGCGTTTCTGGTTCTGATGTTTAAAGCATATTTTTCTGTATCAAAAAATTCAAAAAATTTTGCAGAACATTACAAGACCTCTCAAAGTGTATAGAAATAAAGTTAGGTTTTCGAAAAATAATGGAAACCGCATTTAATTACAGTAATTTTGTAATTAGCATTGCTTCGAACTTGTTTGTGACGCTCAGTTCTATCGGTTTCATTGTCTCTCGATGGTACAACATGCAGACATTATAAAAGTTTTCGTTAGTTTTATTGGTGCATCCAATACGAATAGAATTCCATATACGAAATTGTTTTAACATTTTTTATATACAATATTTAATACGGATTTATCTTTGCTTTGAACGTGGCGAAATATCTCATTTAACAAAATAACATCTTTACTATAAACTGCAGTGTTAAAACGAACGAAACCCGTTACAAATATAAGTTTAGTTTTCCTCTAACGACTTTCTCACTATTCAGGGCCTGGCATGGCCTAGCGCGTTAAGGCGTGCGCTTCGTAATCTGAGGGTCGCGGGTTCGCGCCCGAGTCGCATAAACATGCTCGCCCTCCCAGCCGTGTGGGCGTTATAATGTGACGGTCAATCCCACTATTCGTTGGTAAAAGAGTAGCCCAAGAGTTGGCGGTGGGTGGTGATGACTAGCTGCCTTCCCTCTAGTCTTACACTGCTAAATTAGGGACGGCTAGCACAGATAGCCCTCGAGTAGCTTTGTGCGAAATTCCAAAACAAACAAACAAACAAAACAAACTCTCTATTCAGAGACGGTGTTAAAAACATAAGTCACCTATCTCCCTGTACTTATGCGTAAGTTTCGTAATCACGAATAACCTACTCGAAGTAAAAATGTATCTCTGGACAGTTGGTATGGGTATTAACACTTTTACTAATAAAGCAAATAACAACATTTCGACCTGAAAATGACCTAATCTACATTTTTATGTGCAAGTTTGTTGCTGTTTTAAATGAAGGATCTAAAATGGTTCTAAAATGTAAATTTTATTTGTAAATTATCGCATCACTTAACGATTTCCTTATGTTTTTGTTGGTTTGTTTGGTTTTGTTTTTACAGACACGAACAAATAAATAACACACTGTTTTAATGGGAGTAAATTAGGCTTAACTGACAATAGTTAGTGTAATCCAAGATGTCTGCCACTTAAAACAGTGTTGACACCAACCGCCTCAGACATCACGTATAGAAAAATATTCGCGAATTGTTCAAATATTACACTGTATTCATTATTGGGTGTGCTTTATCTCTTACATCATCTGTTTGTCTGACATTTTAGTATAATTAACCTCCAAATGGTTCAGCGGTTACTCTCGCAGCTTACACTGAGTCAAAACACCTGTGGTGGGCAGAGCACAGATAACCAGATGTATAGTCTCGTGCTAACCAAACCAATCAATCAACTGCTTAATGTGCCTACCGATGACACAGCGACATGTCTGACGACTCGTAATGCCAAAAGCGGGTTTCAAGTCCGTGATGGGCAGAACATAAATAGCCAGTTATATAGCGTGGCGCTTTATGACAAATTAACAAAATGATATAACTACTCCACCTTGACATTTAATACTGTGAGGTTGTTTTAACATGTGACTATTATAACGTCAAAGGAATATAACCTTTACAATGGTAAATCATAGACAGCAGTAACTAGGAAGAGGAATAGGTTAAAATTTTAAACCTGAAGCTGGGGGATTCTGGGGACACTTTGAACTGAACGAGTTGTGTAGTATGTCCACCTGAGACACCATTATCGCTAATTTTCTAAACCACACAACTGTCCGATCCTATTCTGTAATCTGCTTCACAAGCAGTGGAATCTTATCAGCTGTTTAAAGTATTATAAACAGATGTTTAACTACTCGTTGGTTTGTTTTGAATTTCGCCCAAAGCTACACGAGGGCTATCTGCGCTAGCCGTCCCTAATTTAGCAGAGACAAGAGAGAAGGCAGCTAGTCATAACCACCCACCGCCAACTCTTGGGCTACTCTTTCACCAACGAATAGTGGGATTGACCGTCACATTATAAAGCTTCCACGACTGAAAGGGCGAGCGTGTTTGGTGTGACGGGATTCGAACCCAGGACCCTCAGATTACGAGTCCAATGCGTTAATCACCTGGTCATGCCAGTTAACTACTTATTTTTTTGTTGTTACTGCACACGTCAACTCTAAATAATTAAAATAAACGTTTTGTGTTTTCCTCAAACCGAATCCTTCTTATCTGAACCGTAAATCAGGGACTAAAGTGATGAAACTGTGTCATGCCCGCTATAATAAGTGTCCATTACGTATATTTGTTTTGAATTTATTATGCTTTTAGTGAAAAGTGTTATCTTTCCTTATAAACAATGATTTTCTATTTGACATCTATTTGTACAATGCTGTTGTGGCATAACTGTACACAAACATCACATCACTATGTGATGAAACGTTCTTATTACTTTGTTGCTTCTCCGCATGCGCTGTTCTCGCTGATTCATCAGGCTTGGATATGATGACTTATTTTTACATGTCGGAGATTGTTCTTGACACTTATGTACAGAATAAAGTGCACTTTCTACTGGAGACGCTTCTTGGAGCCTCAACACATACACAGTTTCCTTCTCTAACTATCCAATTTTACAGAGCTGGGAAGATTTCTTATATAACTTATGAAAAGTAACGTTGTCACTTATTATTTCTCTGCGCTGCTCACCAGTAACAATATCCACTTTTACTCACTTTTGATGAGAGTAGCTACACGTGCTGAACGAATGTCGTTCTCGACATTGTGTTTTACTTTTACAAATGGTTGATCACTTTATATTAAATTTATTTTAGTATGTAAATAAACAAGTCGCGTGACGACCAAATCTGATATAAAACCACGATAGAACGGAACGTATCAGAACTACATTTTGACATATGTTGGTGTTTGTGTGAATACACTAAAAGTGCTTTTGAGAAGGTTTTGTAGCAGTTCTTTCTGATAAAGAACATCCACACAATGAGATCTAATCGAGAATTTAGAATTTTAAAATGTTGCTACTTCTTGAACTTAACTTTGGAAAAGTAACGAATCTGGATCAGCTTGGGACACCAGGACCATCCAGTAAGAGATATAAAACAAACTGTATACCAGTTATAATAAGTCAGGTGTTGTGTTTTGTAACAAGTGAGATCCAATGAACGCAGATATTGGTAGCAAAGGTATATCCTTTTTTAACCCTTAAACGGCGGGCATCATCAATTAATGCTGCTACTTACAATTTTACTGCTGTTTAAGGGTTAAACCAGGTCAACAAAGTATGGATTCACCAAGGTACGGATTTGAGTTGTACCTTTTGTGTGACCATCGCATACATCAAATTGCTATAATATGAAACAAGTATTCATGTTATTTCCTTAAAAAGCATAACTGTCGATTCTCTGGAATCAGCGCCTATGGACTTCTGTACCATAAGGCTGTGGAAGCCATCGTTCTCGGACATTAATTAGATTATGGAAAGCATAAAGTTAGGAGTGGTGTGCTTCAGACATGACAACTTTACGCATAAGACTTTTCGGAAGCAATACTTCCAAGATGCACAGTTGTCGGATAGAATATAACCAGATGACAAGATGGCTGTAATAATGCAGTGAGGTTCCAAAATCGTTTTAATGTAGTGTACTCAACCTCTGTATGTTTGACCCACTTAAAATCAACATATGTTTGCTCAGTCCCACACTCGTTTATTTTATGAACCAAATCTCACACTTGCATGAGTAATTTGGCTGAACAAGAACATTCTGTTCATCCTCCAGCTCCAGACTTGTTTTTTGCATAGTTAAGCCTAAATATGTCTTTTGCCGTTCATTTCCATAAAACAGCATCCTTTCTTTGTTGATATAATATAAAGAATAACGTGTGTTTTTTTCTAGGACTAGCAGTTTAATAACCTTATCGTTTTATTATGGTTTTATACATACATCGTTATGGAACGATTTTCTCGTGAAAAAATTAGGCTTGGCTATAGATTTAGTGTGTCATTCTACACACGCATACACACATATAATTTATATTCCAGTTTTAACGTCGAACAAGAAGAGAAAAGATTTTAAATAATATATGCGTAGTTATTACTAGCAAGTATCTTTTTCGTCAAACTTCAATTCAGAATGGCTGGTATGGGTATTAGCACTTTTACTGATAAAGCAGAGAACAACGTTTTGACCTTCTTAGGTCTTCTTCAGGTTCAACATTGACAGTCAAAAGTAAAGGAAATGTTAATGTGTTAAACATTCCAGCTTACAACAGAAAAAATCTCCAAACGTTAATTTTAAGTTAAAATTGTGTTTGTTTGTTTGTTTGTTTGTTTGTTTTTGGAATTTCGCACAAAGCTACTCGAGGGCTATCTGCGCTAGCCGTCCCTAATTTAGCAGTGTAAGACTAGAGGGAAGGCAGCTAGTCATCACCACCCACCGCCAACTCTTGGGCTACTCTTTTACCAACGAATAGTGGGATTGACCGTCACATTATACGCCCCCACGGCTGGGAGGGCGAGCATTGTGAACTAGTTCAGTTGCAAACAGCACTTAAAATAATCGTCGTGTAATTGTTTACAGATTGACAAGAGACATCGAGGTACGCCTCTGGAGCTTAGTTTGTGAATAACTGTAGACGTTTTGGATGTTGCATTTTTTTAAAGAAAAATTATGATTCGAAAGATAATTAGAGGGAATTAAACTTTCCTATTGTCATAAAAGAAATCAACACAATTACGCCATAGAAGATACCTTCTGTTTAATTATTTTTCATGAGGGATCTGGTTTGGTTTGAATTTTCGCGCAAAGCTACAGAAGAGCTATCTGCGCTAGCAGTCCCTAATTTTGCAGTATAAGACTAGAGAGAAGGCAGCTAATGATCACCACCCACCGCCAAATGTTGGGCTACTCTTTAATCAACGAAAAGTGGGATTGACCGTAACATTATATCGCCTCCACGACTGAAAGGGCGAGCATGTTTGGTGTGGCGGGGATTCGAACCCGCGACTCTCGGTTTACGAGTCGAGTGCCTTAGCCACCTAGCCATGCCCTCGTGAAGGGTCTAACACAAGGTAAAACAATGAATATTTGTTTGTAAAGGCGTAAGTTTAACCTGACAACTTCCAAAACTATAGTTTTAATTACATCTACCATAAGAATACACATTCAAACCATATGTGAACTCTATTTCTTCTTCAGCGAGGCCGTTTAATTTGTTCATATCAGATTATTTCACGTTTGTTTTCAGATGTTTTATTCTCATAGGTGGAATAACCTATTTTCCCTTAGGTATCGTTCAAGCTTTCCGTGAATGGATAATGCAATAACGTTCATGTTAGGTAGGGAATTAATAGAACTATTGAAACTTTGTTGTACGTTTGTATGTACATCTTTGAAATCCCACGAGGTTAATCTTACACAAGAAGTTCGTAAAAATACGAACGAACCCAATTTACATTCCCATCGCTTACTTATCGTCTCTCAAAAAATGCGATCGCTGATTTTAACCACTCACGCTGCAATACTTCCTGCTGTTCTTTCCCACACGACATTAAAAATTTTGTCTCGTGAAATTTCTTGGCACCCACATCATTAATTGTCGTTTTTTAACTTTCTTACTACAGAACTATACTTAGAGTCAAAAGCAAACTATTTTTATCAACTTGTGACACTGGTGACACCTAACGTTTACCATATGTATCCTGCACTCGAAATGGTTATCGACCAAACGATCGCCATAAAGCAACAGTCTTCTACTAAATTATTCCAAAAAGGAATTTTTTTTTATTGTAAACGAACTTTCTCGTGTTGGTTTTCAGGCATTTTTTTTTTCAGTTATGCAACACATTTCAAAATAAAAACAAAAATAAAGTTTACCTGAAACAAAATAAAGATTAAATAGATACCCTTTACCCTATCATTCAAAATAAAAACTTAGAAAACAATATGGAGAGTGGCCTGATAGATAACGTGCCTTTCTGTGGATTCAAGGATCTGTGGTTGGCGTCTCGTCGCATAAAAGGAAAGTTGCGCTCCAAAATTTTGGGGCAGTAAATGTGTCATAAGAGTGATGAACAAATCCCACTATTGGATGAGAGTAGGCCAAGAGAAGGCAGTGAGTGAATTTGATTGGCTGCCTTCCTACTAGTCTACAAGCTCAAAATTAGGAGGTTTCTAAAGCAGATTGGATTTTGTGTAGCTTTGCACGAATATCAGAAGCACACACGCAAAATTAAAATAATATATATAAATAAGATTAAGAACTTAATGCAACCACTGTATTTAAAATATTAAAAAATAAAATAAAACTACAACCATTTTGCTACTAATGCACTTTATTTTTGCAGTGTTTTTCGCACATTTAAAACTGTAATATTTAATATCACGCATTAAAATGTAATTCAAATGTTTCTTCTGTGTGCATGGATAGCTGTGAAATTTCAATATAAAGTATAACTTCCGGTCACAACAATGAGGGCGCCAAAATTATCCACCGTGGACTTCCGTTTTCCTTAATCACAATAAAAGTAATGCAATGCGTCTATGTATAGACCCAACACTATCCCTTCATTTCTTGTCACGTGACTTAGTGAAAATATTGGAAGACTATTCAATACATTACTAAAACATAAGTTTAAAAACACAGCTGGTTATATCGTGACATCACAGACAGAAGACAGGCAGATAGGTTTAGATTTTAAAGTGTGGTAGTTAAATGAATTACTAAATATCTCGCCCTATGATTTTTTTACATCATCAACGGCATTGATACTGTATTTATAAAGATAGTAGAACTATGCTGAAGTGCTCGTGAAAAACCGTCTCTTGCAAGTGCGGCAGATTTACTATCAAAAGTGTTCTTTATAAACGACATCTGCATAGCCTAATCGTTTCTTCTAATCAAATCTTTACTTGAACGCCATTACTAGCTTCGTCCGGTGGGTTAAGGGGTTCGACTCGTTATCTGAGGGTCGTGGGTTCGAATCCCCGTCGCATCAAACATGCTCGCCATTTCAGCCGTGGGGGCGTTATAATGTGACGGTCAATCCCAATATTCGTTGGTAAAAGAGTAGCCCAAGAGTTAACGGTGGGTGGAGATTACAAGCTGCCTTTCTTCTAATTTTACACTGCTAAATTATGAACGGCTAGCGCAGATAGCCCTCGTGTAGCTTTGCGCGAAATTCAAAAAAACAAACATACCTAGCTATGTCCTTGTAGTATGATATTTTACTTGGAGTGATTGTAATACTGAAGAAAACCATCGCTGCGGGTAATCCCACCCTGGATCTAGACGGAAGCCAACAAACTACGGATTAGCGTTCACTTTATTTCGCTACCCTTGTATGGCTGATTCCACTAACCTTCCTTTTCGCAAGGTCATGTGACATGCTTACTTGTCAACAAATTATGGTTCAAGAACCTCTTTCTTTCTTAAGAGAAACTTGTTTTTCTTTCTTTCCGTTTGCATTAAAAACAGAAGTATTTGGATGATCGTGACTAAACCGTGATTTCTTATTTTGATAACTTTGCTACGAAGTTTACAAAACGCTGTGAACGGCCCTTACTAAGGTGAAACACCTCCACCTGTAGGCGTTCTATGAATAAACATAAACTTTCTTTTTCAGAATATGAAGTTAATTTAGGTGTTTCTTTACTGAACGAACCATTCACGTGCTTTTTTGTCCTGACATTTTACTCTAGATTAAAAAGCGTGACGTCATACTAGTGCTCACTTAATATACATTTTATTATTCAATGGAAATTTTTCATAAAATTATATTTTAGAAAACAACATTAAACCTGTTCCTTAGTCTCTAGTTATAAAACTAACATTAAACCTGTTCCTTAGTCTCTAGTTATAAAACTAACATTAAACCTGTTCCTTAGTCTCTAGTTATAAAACTAACATTAAACCTGTTCCTTAGTCTCTAGTTATAAAACTAACATTAAACCTGTTCCTAAGTCTCTAGTTATAAAACTAACATTAAACCTGTTCCTAAGTCTCTAGTTATAAAACTAACATTAAACCTGTTCCTCAGTCTCTAGTTATAAAACTAAAATTAAACCTGTTCCTCAGTCTCTAGTTATAAAACTAACATTAAACCTGTTCCTCAGTCTCTAGTTATAAAACTAACATTAAACCTGTTCCTCAGTCTCTAGTTATAAAACTAACATTAAACCTGTTCCTCAGTCTCTAGTTATAAAACTAACATTAAACCTGTTCCTTAGTCTCTAGTTATAAAACTAACATTAAACCTGTTCCTCAGTCTCTAGTTATAAAACTAGCATTAAACCTGTTCCTTAGTCTCTAGTTATAAAACTAACATTAAACCTGTTCCTCAGTTTTAAAACTTTAAGTTGGTGTACATGCTACTCGATTGCCTCATGTCTTGGCTTTGCAGAGAAACCCTAGAAGTTCTAAAGATATGAAAAAGGCCGAGAAATTGATTATCCAGGTTTGAAGTTCAAAGCACTATTTTTGGACTCCTAAAACAATAACAGATGGCTACATTATGATTAACAAAACAATAAGAGATGGCTCTTTTTGCTGCTTTCCTTGTTGTTATGTGAAAGGCTGTTGTTGAATCAACTTTGTCTGTGGAGAGTCGTCTATTGTTTAACAAACCTTGTCTATGGGTTTGTTGCTTGATAAAAAGCGTCTATTATTTGACAAACCTTGCGTGAAAACCTGCTGTTTAATAACCCTTGTTTTGTGAAAACCTGCTGTTTAATAACCCTTGTTTTGTGAAAACCTGCTGTTTAATAACCCTTGTTTTGTGAAAAGCTGTTGTTTGATAACCCATGTTTTGTGAGTAGCTGCTGTTTGATAACTCTTGTTGTGTGAAAGGCTGTTGTTTGCTAACCCTTCTTGTGCGAAAGTCTATAGTTTGATACCCTTATTGTGTAAATAGCTGTTGTTTGCTAACCCTTGTTGTGTGAATAGCTTTCTTTAATAACCCTTGTTGTGCGAAAGGCTGTTGTTTGCTAACCCTTCTTATGCGAAAGTCTATAGTTTGATACCTTTATTGTGTGAATAGCTGTTGTTTGATAACCCTTGCTGTGTGAATAGCTTTCTTTAATAACCCTTGTTGTGCGAAAGGCTGTTGTTTGCTAACCCTTCTTGTGCGAAAGTCTATAGTTTGATACCCTTATTGTGTAAATAGCTGTTGTTTGCTAACCCTTTTTGTGTGAATAGCTTTCTTTAATAACCCTTGTTGTGCGAAAGGCTGTTGTTTGCTAACCCTTCTTATGCAAAAGTCTATAGTTTGATACCTTTATTGTGTGAATAGCTGTTGCTTGCTAACCCTTGTTGTGTGAATAGCTTTCTTTAATAACTCTTGTTGTGTGAAAAGCTGTTGTTTGATAACCCTTGTTGTGTGAAAAGCTGTTGTTTGATAACCTTTGTTGTGTGAAAGGCTGTTGCTTTATCACAGATGCAAGCAGTAATAAGCGGAACCTTTTACTCACTGCTTTTCTCTTTGTATGCTCTTGAATAATCTCTTGATCAAACAACCGAGGTGACGGCCGAGCTCATCAGTGCGGTATAGATGGCAAGAATAATTAATTGAGTCAGATTAATCTAGATTTCTATTTTAAATGAATCACTGATGCCAAAGGCAAAATTTAGGATTTCTTATAATTGAGATGCTTTCCTAAGCAGCCAGGAACAGGATCCGATATTAAGCCTTTTGTTCACCGTAATCCGCTTATCGTACGGTTTATTCTGCTGAGGTGACGAATTTGACGGTTGGTTCTTGCACCTGTTTACTTTGTATCAATTTTACAAACCTGTCTTTAAAAGAGGCAACAACAGAATTGGTTTAGTAACATCCTTAAGATTCGCTCAATTCTTTTGTTCGCAAAGTTAGGAAAAGCCTTTGATTACAAACCAGCTAACACGTAATCAGATTGGAACATCAGCAAATAACAAATGTCTTCCCATCACACTTTCTGGCGTCGACATCCAATCAGGAGGGACCTTGCAAACAGTACTCAACAGAAACAGTATCGTTTCCTAACTTATTCAGGAGATAAAATTTGAATTGCATAATCAATATGCTAGTTTCTTTAAGACAGTTTTATTTTAAAATATTTTTCCATGTACTCACATAAACAATCGAACTACTCGAGTACATGTTACCCCTAATTTGTTAACGCTACCTCTAATACGCCACCTCTAATACGTTATCGCTACCTAATATACTACTATTATGTTATCGTTACAGGAGAAAAACACGAATCGTGTAAGTAAGAAGTGAATTATTACTATTGTTTAAATAGTAGTTAAAACGTTTTCACTTTACTTTTAGTGATTATCGCTTGGTCTTTGTTTTGAATTAAAGAAACGTGATAGTAGAACATCACTGGTTATTAACAGTTGTGTAGTTAATACATTTTCCTGGAAGAACAAACGAAACGTGGAGGTAGAAACTTACTCAGTCTTTACCAAGGTATGGTTGATACGTTTTTCTAGAACAGTGGTTCCCAACCAGGAATGCGAGATAACATTTTGTTTTGTAGGCCATGTAGGGTTTATGCAACTTTTAGTTTGTTGTAATATTTTTTCTTTTACAAATGTTTCGTTTTTGTTTTTTATCATTAAAAACTAATTATTACAATTTGTTTTGTCCACCTTCACCTTTATTCTTAAATAAATAATTACTGTGAGGGGTGCGAGAACATATTAAAATTTTTTAGAGGCGCGGGGCATAAAAAAGGTTGGGAACCACTGTTCTAGAAAAACAAACGTTTACAATTTGATGTTTAACAGGTTTGTTTTTTATCGGAAGTGAACTGGATAAATTAAGTTGTATGAAGTTTGAAGTTGTATGAACGATAGATCAGGAATTGTTAAACGTTTCTAATACTTAACATATTCAAAAATAAGCTGGCTCTAACCAAACCTTAATTTATTATCACGTTACTTATCAACTTTCAAAACATTTGAAAATTATTGAGGCAAAGAACTTCACTGAAACAGTTTATAATAGAAAACTGTTAGTTACAACTTGTATGTAAGAGCTGGTCCACATTCATGTAGCTGTTTTCTATACTTCAACATGTCTATAATCGCCTAATGTTGTTCGCTCTTTAGACACACGTAAGGTTCGAGATATTCCGCTAAGTGACAACGTACCGTAATCGTACATTTCCAGTTCGAAAAGAATCGTTTATTCCAATTCTAGAGATATTTAAGTCGGTGTTTGATAAGTGGGTGACAATCACGACTTGTAAAAACGTTACTTTAAATGCGCAGTATGCTGTGTGGTTACTTCAATGTATACATGTTCACGGTCTCGAATTTTACATTTAAAAATCAATTTAAATGTGTTTTTTTTTTTATGTTTTGTTACAGAGATAGCACATAGAAATGGAACTGGCCATTGAATTCAACTCAATATTCCGCGAGTTTTTAAGGTGAACCTGAATAGTTTTGTGGTTTTTATAAAGTGAATAATACGTTAAATTGAACAACATCCTTATACAATATGACTTAATAGGTATCAGACTCCAACTTCATACACAACAATAATTTCAGGAAACATGGCTTGTGTTATAATGTTTGTATTAAGCATGGCTTGTATAATAATGTTTGTATTAAGCATGGCTTGTATAATAATGTTTGTATTAAGCATGGCTTGTATAATAATGTTTGTATTAAGCATGGCTTGTGTTATAATGTTTGTATTAAGCATGGCTTGTGTTATAATGTTTGTATTAAGCATGGCTTGTGTTATAATGTTTGTATTAAGCATGGCTTGTGTTATAATGTTTGTATTAAGCATGGCTTGTGTTATAATGTTTGTATTAAGCATGGCTTGTGTTATAATGTTTGTATTACGCATGGCTTGTGTTATAATGTTTGTATTACGCATGGCTTGTGTTATAATGTTTGTATTACGCATGGCTTGTGTTATAATGTTTGTATTACGCATGGCTTGTGTTATAATGTTTGTATTTAGCATGGCTTGTGTTATAATGTTTGATAACTTTTATGTATTCTCCCTTTATTCAAAAATGTCTATACACGATGAAGCCAAAGGTTTCAGCCTTACACAACGTTTTTATAAAGTACTATGTCAAAGGTTTCAGTGTTATACAACGTTCTTATAAAGTACGATGTCAAAGGTTTCAGTGTTATACAACGTTCTCATAAAGTACGATGTCAAAGGTTTCCATTTTACACAACGTTCTTACAAAGTACGATATCAAAGGTTTCCGTTTTACATAACGTTCTTGCAAAGTACGATGCCAAAGGTTTCAGTCTTATACAACGTTCTTACAAAGTACAATGTCAGAGGTTTCAGTTTTACACAACGTTTTTGTAAAGTACGATGCCAAAGGTTTCAGTTTTACACAACGTTCTTGCAAAGTACGATGCCAAAGGTTTCAGTCTTATACAACGTTTTTGTAAAGTACGATGCCAAAGGTTTCAGTTTTACACAACGTTCTTATAAAGTACGATGTCAAAGGTTTCAGTGTTATACAACGTTATTATAAAGTACGATGTCAAAGGTTTCCATTTTACACAACGTTCTTACAAAGTACGATATCAAAGGTTTCCATTTTACACAACGTTCTTACAAAGTACGATATCAAAGGTTTCCGTTTTACACAACGTTCTTACAAAGTACGATGCCAAAGGTTTCAGTCTTATGCAACGTTCTTACAAAGTACGATGCCAAAGGTTTTAGTCTTATGCAACGTTCTTACAAAGTACGATGTCAAAGGTTTTAGTCTTATGCAACGTTCTTACAAAGTACGATGTCAAAGGTTTCAGTCTTATACAACGTTCTTACAAAGTACAATGTCAAAGTTTTCAAGTTGCTAAGCCATGCAGGAAGTATGTTTTGAAAGCCTGGCTCGTATTACGATTCTCAACAGCGTTCTTAGATATTGTCATTTTTATCGAAGATCTAAGCTGAAGAACGAGTGTATCAGGTTTATTTTCCTATCAGTCAATACTACAGTTCCAAAACTTGACAGTTGAATTACTGGTTTTATTGAAGTAAATAAATCCCAGCGTTCACTTGTACCCGTAGTGATCCATTACAAGACAAATCCCACAACAGTTGACGAGAATAGTTTGATAGTTTCTGTGCACATTGATTTGGTCGTTAGAATTACATTGTTAGAGTGGCGCATTTTATTGTTCATGTTTGCCAATAATAAATTCCAAAACCCGTGCTCATTTGTCAAAAGAAAAGTGTAATTCATACTCATTTGAATGACGTGTGCCAGAAGGAAATTTGAAATTTAAGGTCCATAAGTGAATCCCTCATCAATATTATAACATATATAGGTGGACAGTAGATTATCTCGGGGTGTGTGTGTGTTTTTCTTATTGTAAAGCCACGTTCAGCTATCTGCTGTGTCTACCGAGGGGAATCGAACTCCTTATTTTAGCTTTGTAAATCTGAAGACTTACCGCTCTTAGAAGGAATTTATAATTATTAAAATACTATGCATACCGTGTCAACTATATACCAAAGAAAAAACATAGAAAATCACATTAGCTATACAATTAAGTAACAGAAGATACAGTATATTACATTAACTGCATGGTTCAGAAACTGGACACAGAGCACACTTCGTTAATTGTATAATTAAGACACAGAAAATAAAATATATCATGTTAACAATGTAGTTGTGAAAAAATACATAATGTTAGCTACATAATTAAGAATCAGAACACAAAATATGTCATGTTAGATATACAGCTGAAAACAGAGCAAATGAAACATCTCGTTAATTAATACAAGTAAAAACCAAAACACACAGTAATTCACTACGTTAACTATATGATTAACAAACACAACACTGTTCACTACGTTAGCTATGTGATTAACAAACACAACACTGTTCACTAGGTTAACTATATGATTAACAAACACAACACTCTTCACTACGTTAACTATATGATTAACAAACACAACACTCTTCACTACGTTAACTATATGATTAACAAACACAACACTCTTCACTACGTTAACTATATGATTAACAAACACAACACTCTTCACTACGTTAACTATATGATTAACAAACACAACACTCTTCACTACGTTAACTATATGATTAACAAACACAACACTCTTCACTACGTTAACTATATGATTAACAAACACAACACTCTTCACTACGTTAACTATATGATTAACAAACACAACACTCTTCACTACGTTAACTATGTGATTAACAAACACAACACTCTTCACTACGTTAACTATGTGATTAACAAACACAACACTCTTCACTACGTTAACTATGTGATTAACAAACACAACACTCTTCACTACGTTAACTATGTGATTAACAAACACAACACTCTTCACTACGTTAACTATGTGATTAACAAACACAACACTCTTCACTACGTTAACTATGTGATTAACAAACACAACACTCTTCACTACGTTAACTATGTGATTAACAAACACAACACTCTTCACTACGTTAACTATGTGATTAACAAACACAACACTCTTCACTACGTTAACTATGTGATTAACAAACACAACACTGTTCACTATGTTAACTATGTGATTAACAAACACAACACTGTTCACTATGTTAACTATGTGATTAACAAACACAACACTCTTCACTACGTTAACTATGTGATTAACAAACACAACACTCTTCACTACGTTAACTATATGATTAACAAACACAACACAGTTCACTACGTTAACTATATGATTAACAAACACAACACTGTTCACTACGTTAACTATATGATTAACAAACACAACACTGTTCACTACGTTAACTATATGATTAACAAACACAACACTGTTCACTACGTTAACTATGTGATTAACAAACACAACACTGTTCACTATGTTAACTATGTGATTAACAAACACAACACTGTTCACTACGTTAACTATGTGATTAACAAACACAACACTCTTCACTACGTTAACTATGTGATTAACAAACACAACACTCTTCACTACGTTAACTATGTGATTAACAAACACAACACTCTTCACTACGTTAACTATGTGATTAACAAACACAACACTCTTCACTACGTTAACTATGTGATTAACAAACACAACACTCTTCACTACGTTAACTATGTGATTAACAAACACAACACTCTTCACTACGTTAACTATATGATTAACAAACACAACACTGTTAACTAGGTTAACTATATGATTAACAAACACAACACTGTTCACTAGGTTAACTATATGATTAACAAACACAACACTGTTCACTACGTTAACTATATGATTAACAAACACAACACTGTTCACTACGTTAACTATATGATTAACAAACACAACACTGTTCACTACGTTAACTATATGATTAACAAACACAACACTGTTCACTACGTTAACTATATGATTAACAAACACAACACAGTTCACTACGTTAGCTATATGATTAACAAACACAACACTGTTCATTAGGTTAACTATATGATTAACAAACACAACACTGTTCACTACGTTAGCTATATGATTAACAAACACAACACTGTTCACTACGTTAACTATATGATTAACAAACACAACACAGTTCACTACGTTGGCTATATGATTAACAAACACAACACTGTTCACTACGTTAACTATATGATTAACAAACACAACACAGTTCACTACGTTGGCTATATGATTAACAAACACAACACAAATCACTACGTTAGCTATATGATTAACAAACACAACACAAATCACTACGTTAGCTATATGATTAACAAACACAACACAAATCACTACGTTAGCTATATGATTAACAAACACAACACAAATCACTACGTTAGCTATATGATTAACAAACACAACACTGTTCACTACGTTAGCTATATGATTAACAAACACAACACTGTTCACTACGTTAGCTATATGATTAACAAACACAACACAGTTCACTACGTTAGCTATATGATTAACAAACACAACACAAATCACTACGTTAGCTATATGATTAACAAACACAACACAAATCACTACGTTAGCTATATGATTAACAAACACAACACTGTTCACTACGTTAGCTATATGATTAACAAACACAACACAGTTCACTACGTTAGCTATATGATTAACAAACACAACACAAATCACTACGTTAGCTATATGATTAACAAACACAACACAGTTCACTACGTTAGCTATGTGATTAACAAACACAACACAGTTCACTACGTTAGCTATGTGATTAACAAACACAACACAGTTCACTACGTTAACTATGTGATTAACAAACACAACACAGTTCACTACGTTAACTATGTGATTAACAAACACAACACACAGTTCACTGCGTTAACTATGTGATTAACAAACACAACACACAGTCCACTGCGTTAACTATGTGATTAACAAACACAACACACAGTCCACTGCGTTAACTATGTGATTAACAAACACAACACACAGTCCACTGCGTTAACTATGTGATTAACAAACACAACATACTGTTCACTATGTTGATTATAAGATTAAAAAACACAAAACAGTATTCACTACTTTAACTATGTGATTAACAAATACAACGCACAGTTAACTACGTTAACTATGTGATTAACAAACACAACGCACAGTTAACTTCGTTAACTATGTGATTAACAAACACAACGCACAGTTAACTTCGTTAACTATGTGATTAACAAACACAACGCACAGTTAACTTCGTTAACTATGTGATTAACAAACACAACGCACAGTTAACTTCGTTAACTATGTGATTAACAAACACAACGCACAGTTAACTTCGTTAACTATGTGATTAACAAACACAACACACAGTTCACTACCTTAACTATATGATTACAACACACAACACACAGTTCACTGCGTTAATAGTTACAGAACTATTAAGTATGCTACCATATTCAGTTACAATATTATTACGTACACTATACCTAAGTACAGTGTTTAATCATGTTCCTGGAGAAATGTTAAGATAAAACCTGGGAGAAATAATAACTTCGAAAGCTATGGTACAATACGACGTTTAGAATCTTGTGAGAGAGGTAAAAAAATCCCTTTCTGTTGTTTTGTTTTACTGACATGGAACAAAGATATCTTATTCACATGGTAGAAAGTGTTTATTGCTAATGCTAATTCAGTTCCAGTAGTGAATACAAATGTGAAGACTGGATATATTTCTACAGCTTATAGTTCTTAATCCACGCACATACACATTGTAACTTTGACGCGAACCCTCATGCGGTGAGGAAGATCCATGTTCAGGAAGAGAGACTATAAATTGCTAGTGACAAGACAGACTCTAAGCTCGATATAGTCAGCAGTGCTTCTTTATCTTGGAAGCCTTTGACCATTCTTCCAGAATGAAGTGGACCCCCTGTCTGTGCCAAAGAACAGTCTGGAATATCGTGGCACGTGAATCTCGACAGTGGATCATGTGATCGACGAGTATTCTCTATGTGGATCAAGATGCACTCAAATGTATCCAATGGCGCCTTCTGGTTTACTTGTGAATGAGTGAAAGTGTATTGATTAACGGACCGGATCTGACGTTGGTCCATTGACTAAACAGCATCATTCTTATCCGCAGGTCTAAAAAGTAAAAAAAAAAACAACAACAACACTATATTCTGTTCTGGATCTGCAGAATAAAACAAATACAATTAAATTAATTCCTCTTTTAACGCAACTGTAGGATTTTAATCGAATTACCAGAAGGTGGAGAATGTCTTCTGCGGGGGCGCGAAAGATGCAAGCAGAGAGGAATCAGATAAAATATAATAGTTTGTTTTTTGAATTATGCGCAAAGCTACTCAAGGGCTATCTGCGCTAACCGCATCTAATTTAGGAGTGTAAGACTACAAGGAAGGCAGCTAGTCACAACCACCTACCGCCAACTCTTGGGCTACTCTTTTACCAACGAATAGTGGGATTGACCGTAACATAATAACGCCCCACGGCTGAAAGGGCGAGCATGTTTGGTGCGACGGGGATTCGAACCCACGAACCTCGGATTACGACTCTAACGCCTTAACCCATCTGGCCATGCCGGGCCAGAACATAATAACGTAGTAATATTTACACTTTAATAAATAATGTAAAAATTACTCTTGCATGATGGACAGACTACAATATAATAAGAGTTCAAGTTTACCCTTAATATGTTATTTTATTCGCTCGTGTGGGCCGTAATTAAAAACTTATTAATGGAATTCGTTAATTGTGTCTCTTCTAAGTTTGTTAAAGTTTTGTTGATCATTTAGTTTAGTTGGTCAATATTTATGAAATGTTTGTTTTAACAATTTACGTGCTTCCTGTAAACTGTTTGTACTGGTGTAATTAAATTACCACAGGTTGAAGACGTAAATATTTTCTGAACATATTATTCTGTATGAAACACAAACTCCTGATTAAATTTTGACGACAGTCTTTTATAGGTTTTTATATTGATATGGCACTAGGATGAGTTTCTTTTATATGCATTCAGGTGTTTGTAGATATTTTAAACTAACGAGGCAGTTCTCGGATATATTTTAAGTAATTTAAAGTGATATTGAAAATACGTATCATTTTTCGTGATTCGATTCTTTGTTGTAGGATTAGAAAATCGTTAATTCACTTTAAGAAATAACTTAAATATTTCTCCATATTTTAATTTTGCGCATGAAGTTTCCAGTCGTATTCGTTCTTTTTAACGCATAAATATGCGCTTTGCGTGTACAATTACAAAAGCTAGTGTTTTGTGTAGAAATCACTTTATGGTTATCCAGCCAGCACGCGAAATCCAAATTTGACTAAGTTTAATCTTTGTTAAGAGGCAGATTCATTGAGACCTTGATACATGGACAAGTCTTTGATACGATACACACTGTGATTAGATAGTTAATATAAAGTTGATGACATATTTTTTCTTGTAGCTTCATGTTTTGTTTTAATAATTATTTTAAGGAGTTCGAAAATCTTTTATTTTTTTAAGTTTCAGTTTCAGTTGGGTTGAAATTCGTAGCGGTTAGATTTACGTTTTACAGCTTTTAATTTTCTCGTTAAAATAAATAAATCCTGAGCTAATTTTTAACTCGTTCCACTATGGACTCAAGGACTTACGATGCTAACATTCGATTCCTTGAGGTGGAGAGAACGCATATGGACCTATGTATAGCTTTGCGTTAAAACTACAATAAGTGTTATCACAGAAAACACCTGAAACGTCAACTTGATAGCGAATAACAGTTATTTAAATGCAACCTTAAAATATAAATATTAAGCGTAACTGTCTACCTATAACTAGCTGCGAAAGGCAATTGAGTTAGGACGTTGTGGGTTCAAACACCCAAACCTTAACCCTAACCTGATGTTCCTTCGCTTCCTACCACTTTGACATCGACGTCTAGGTCTTGTCTGATAAATGGAGTATTCCAACACTTCTTGTGTGCTATGTCCACAGATTTTATCCGTTATGAGCTTTAATGGTATCAGTAAGAGCTGGAAACGGAAAAAAAATCATTCTGATTTTTGAGTTTCAGTGTACCGTTTTTGATTTATATACTCTTCAAAAAAAAAAACAACGCAAAAGGCAAAATATGAGACAAATTGTTAACAAGTTTATTCCGGGTAGTTCTGTATAACATGTGTGAAACTTTGCACATTCACTGCTGAACATCCAAAGTCTACAAAGGCGAAGTCCACGCTCACTAGTTGAAGTTTAACGTCACTCAACGTCAATAACAAGTATGCCCCCCTGTGAGCATCAATAACTGCTTGGCATCTCCTACCCATGGAAGCGATGAGATGACGAATCACATCCTGTGGAATGGCTGTACACTCAGCCTGCAAAGCTGCTGCAAGCTGAGGTAGAGTCTGCGGTTTGGGTTGTCGCCGTCGCAGACGTCGGTCCAACTTGTCCCAAAGATGTTCGATGGGGTTTAAATTTGGTGATTTGGAGGGTCAGGGAAAAACGTTGATGCTGTGGTGTCTCAAGAAGACAGTGGTGAGTCGGGCTGTGTGAGGACGGGCGTTGTCATGTTGAAAAACGTCGTTGACGTTCACCATGATGGGTTGCACATGGGGCCTAAGAATCTCGTCGACGGTTGCGTACGGTCTGATCGGAAAGTCTACGCAGCCCTGATATGGTTGAGGCAGTAGACGTCGCAGTGGTGGTCCTATCCCGAAGGTGACGTAACCGGATGTTGCGATCTTGTGCGGGCGTGGTCACACGAGGTCTGCCAGATCGTAGACGGTCATGAGTTGATCCATGTTGTTGGTGACGATTCCATCGCCTTGTGATGGTGCTTGGGTGGATATTCACAGCTGTGGAAACATCTGATCGAGATCCGTCTGCTTCCAAGCGACCAATGGCGTTGTTGCGTTGTGCTTCAGTCAGTCTTGGCGTAACTGTATTGCGTGTCGGTGGCTTAACACTGAGCCATGGAAACCGAGAACCCGTCACTTTTATAGGGATTTTGCACATGTTGCACTTGCAGAACATGCAGATCTCTCAAACAAATTTATTGGACACGTATGCGTTTTGGCGAAAAATCCGATGTTTCCTCCGTTTTCAAAGTGCACAACTTTTATTGTTATTTTGGTCTGACAATCAGTGCCTTAACACGTGTAACATCACATACTCTGAGCTTGTAACGTTTTTACATATATTTCTCTTTAAAATAACAAAAATAAACCTATTGCGTTTCTTGTTTTGAAGAGTATATATATATTACATACGCACACATCACACACTCGCATATATAACAATCGAATAGAGATAATAAGTTAGATTTCCAGTACAACACGCCACAGTATTTATGGTAATCAAATGTTCTAAGAATGACGTAGAGATTTGGTTAACACTGATTCTGCCCCGCAGTTGCACAACGGGTAAGTCTGCGGGCTTACAACGTTCAAACTCGGATTTTTAAACAAGTTTCGGGCAGAACACAGATAGTCTCATTGAATTCCTTGAATATAACAACATCCAAAATATTACTGCATAAATATTCTAGCCTTGCACGGCCTAATGATCCAAACTATTACTGTAAAAATATTCTAGCCTCGCATTGCCTAATGATCCAAACTATTACTGTATAAATATTCTAGCCTCGCATGGCCTAATGATCCAACCTATTACTGTATAAATATTCTAGCCTTGCATGGCCTAATGACTAAGATAGTCGATCCGGGTACGTGTTCTCACCCGATCATCGAACATGATTGTCACTTGAGCAATGTGGACATATAACGTGTTCGTCTCTCTCAATGTTTCTCTGTAAATAGTGAAAGAGTAAACCAAGAGTGGACAGTGGACGGTACGTCCAGTCTATCCCTTTAAAATTAACAACGGCTAGCACAGATAGTAGTCGGATAACATCACACATCATTCAACACACAAACCATGGCTAGCACAGATAGTCCTCGGGTAACTTCACACAGCATTCAACACACAAACTATGGCTAGCACAGATAGTCCTCGGGTAACTTCACACAGCATTCAACACACAAACCATGGCTAGCACAGATAGTCCTCGGGTAACTTCACACACCATTCAACACACAAACTATGGCTAGCACAGATAGTCCTCGGGTAACTTCACACAGCATTCAACACACAAACCATGGCTAGCACAGATAGTCCTCGGGTAACTTCACACACCATTCAACACACAAACTATGGCTAGCACAGATGGTCCTCGGGTAACTTCATACACCATTCAACACACAAACCATGGCTAGCACAGATAGTACTCGGATAACATCACACAGCATTCAACACACAAACTATGGCTAGCACAGATAGTCCTCGGGTAACTTCACACAGCATTCAACACACAAACCATGGCTAGCACAGATAGTCCTCGGGTAACTTCACACACCATTCAACACACAAACCATAGCTAGCACAGATAGTCCTCGGGTAACTTCACACACCACTCAACACACAAACCATGGCTAGCACAGATAGTCCTCGGGTAACATCACACAACATTCAACACACAAACCATGGCTAGCACAGATAGTCCTCGGGTAACTTCACACAACATTCAACATACAAACCATAGCTAGCACAGATAGTCCTCGGGTAACTTCACACACCACTCAACACACAAACCATGGCTAGCACAGATAGTCCTCGGGTAACTTCACACAGCATTCAACACACAAACCATGGCTAGCACAGATAGTCCTCGGGTAACTTCACACAACATTCAACACACAAACCATGGCTAGAACAGATAGTCCTCGGGTAACTTCACACAACATTCAACACACAAACCATGGTTAGCACAGATAGTCCTCGGGTAACATCACACAACATTCAACACACAAACCATGGCTATCACAAAGAGTCCTCGGGTAACTTCACACAACATTCAACACACAATCCATGGTTAGCACAGATAGTACTCGGGTAACTTCACACAGCATTCAACACACAAACCATGTGTTACTGAAGAAGGACAAAGCATTATCTGATATACAATAGAACCTTGAAGGTTGTTGAGAACCGCGCCCTTCTTGGAATCGATCAGAGAAGAAAAGTTCAACACTCCTTTTAAACGAAACTCATAAATCGCGTATATTTATTCATTTATTATTCGTACTGACAAATATTTTTAATGTTACTCTCTGATAATCGAAGTTTTTTGATCTGTCGGGATAACTTTTACCACATTGACCAGTTCGTGTTCATGTATAAATGAAAAAGTAAAGAGTAGGTAATATTAGAGAAGATAAAAACAAACGAATAACGTAATGTCAATGATTAGTATATTTCGAGGAAGTTAATACGTCGCGATATACAATCTTATGAAGAAACTTCGTGTTTCAAAAGATTGATTTGAGTATGAACGTTCTGTTATTACAAAATCGGCTATAATATTTAGCTATATCTATGTCAGTTAGTGTATTTTTCTGATGAAACTGTTAACAGCCAGACATGGCCAGATGGGTTAAAACGTTCGACTCCTAATCTGATGGTCGCGGGTTCGAAACCCTATCGCATAAAACATACTCGCCCTTTAAGCCGTGGAGACGTTATAATGTTACGTTCAATCCCACTATTCGTTGGTAAAAGAGTAGCCCAAACGTTTGCGATGAGTAGTGATGACTAGCTGCCTTCCCTCTAGTTTTACGCTGCTAAATAAGGCAGATAGCCCTCGTATAGCTTTGCGTGAAATTCAAAAACAAACAAACTCTTCTTCTCCTCCAAAATTTCCTCCTCTTCGCTAATCCTTCCATTCATGTAAGTTCAAGCTTGCGGAAGTCGAACCCTACATTCTAAACTAAACATATATATACTTGTTCATATCAGTTATTCTGTCAATGTTTTTTCGTAGCACCAATATCATCATTGAAGCTTTCAACCATTCAGATCCAAATACATGTAAGGTAACTGCTGGTTTTAAACTTTCCTTTCATTCAGTTCCAAATGTATATCAGGTAGCTGCTGGTTTTAAACTTTCCTTTCATTTATTTCCAAATGCATGTCAGATAACTGTTGGTTTTAAACTTTCCTTTCATTCAGGTCCAAATACATGTCAGGTAACTGCTGGTTTTAAACTTTGCTTCCTTTCATTTCCAAATACATGTCAGGTAACTGCTGATTTTAAACTTTGCTTCCTTTCATTTCCAAATACATGTCAGGTAACTGCTGGTTTTAAACTTTGATTCCTTTCATTTCTAAATACATGTCAGGTAACTGTTGGTTTCAAACTTTGATTCCTTTCATTTCTAAATACATGTCAGGTAACTGCTGGTTTTAAACTTTGCTTCCTTTCATTTCCAAATACATGTCAGGTAACTGCTGATTTTAAACTTTCCTTTCATTCAGTTCCAAATGCATGTCAGGAAACTGTTGGTTTTACACTTTGCTTCCTTTCATTTCCAAATACATGTCAGGTAACTGCTGATTTTAAACTTTGCTTCCTTTCGTTTCCAAATACATGTCAGGTAACTGCTGATTTTAAACTTTGCTTCCTTTCGTTTCCAAATACATGTCAGGTAACTGCTGGTTTTAAACTTTGCTTTTTTTCGTTTCCAAATACATGTCAGGTAACTGCTGGTTTTAATCTTTGCTTTCATTCAGTTTCCAAATACATGTCAGGTAACTGCTGGTTTTAATCTTTGCTTTCATTCAGTTTCCAAATACATGTCAGGTAACTGCTGGTTTTAATCTTTGCTTTCATTCAGTTCCAAATGCATGTCAGGTAACTGCTGGTTTTAATCTTTGCTTTCATTCAGTTCCAAATGCATGTCAGGTAACTGCTGGTTTTAAACTTTGCTTTCATTCAGTTCCAAATACATGTCAGGTAACTGCTGGTTTTAAACTTTGCTTTCATTCAGTTCCAAATACATGTCAGGTAACTGCTGGTTTTAAACTTTGCTTTCATTCAGTTCCAAATACATGTCAGGTAACTGTTGGGTTTAATCTTTGCTTTCATTCAGTTCCAAATGCATGTCAGGTAACTGCTGGTTTTAAACTTTGCTTTCATTCAGTTCCAAATACATATCAGGTAACTGTTGATTTTAAACTTTGCTTTCATTCATTTCCAAATACATGTCAGGTAACTGCTGGTTTTAAACTTTGCTTTCATTCAGTTCCATATACATGTCAGGTAACTGCTGGTTTTAAACTTTGCTTTCATTCAGTTCCATATACATGTCAGGTAACTGCTGGTTTTAAACTTTGCTTTCATTCATATGCAAATACATGTCAGGTAACTGCTGGTTTTAAACTTTGCTTTCTTTCATATGCAAATGCATGTCCGGTAACTGATATTTTCATGCTAAAATTTGAAGTTTTCGATTTAACAGTTAATTCAGTGAAACAACAGACTTTCACGAGCTAAAAATGTTTACAGTTTACTCGTCTCTAATAACATTAATTTTAGAATAAAGAAACGACACGGAATTTTAGCCACATTTGTTTTTAATTTTAAACGTATTTTACTAAACTCGTCGCAAACTGCGAGTTAAGAGTTTGAATCCCTGTCACCAAACATACTCGCCATTTCAGCAGTGGGGCATTATAACGTTACGGTCAATCCCACTATTCGTTGATAAAAAAGAATAGCTCTTGCGTTGGCGGTGGGTGGTGTTTACCAGCTGCCTTCCCACTAGTCTATCACTGCTAAATTAGGTACGGCCAGAGCAGATAGTTCTCGTGTAGCTTTGCGCGAAATTCAAACCAAACTAGTTTCACGGCACGTTGGTTATATATTCCGGACGTGTTGGTTGCACGAGCTTTAACAGTCTTAAGAAACCCAAATTATTTTCAACATTGCAATTAATACTGGTAATTTTTAAAGGGATTCCCACTGTGCATTTTATTTTAAAAAATACACCTAACTGTTTGATCAGTTATTCGTACCAAGCGTTGTAACAGGTTAAAATACGATGCGATATTTGGACAACACCGGTAATGAACTGTGTAAAACAAGCCTGTAACATGACAATACTTCATTACTATTGTGGTCAACTTTCTTTCAAGTCAGGTTTCCATCCACATCAAGGTTATTAAAGTATTCTTCTGTTTGTTCATGGTTTCCTTAAAACTGACTTGTTTTTCTCCATTTTGTGTCTTAATTAAAACATATGTGACTATAAAATAAAATTAATTTGCCATTAACCATGAGCGTGAGAGTCTGAGTAGTATAGAGGGCTAAACAGAAAAAAAACCAAAAAAAAAAACCCGTCGTTTTATATTTCATTAGGAAGGAATGCCAAACCTCAATAAGTACAGGAAACATCTTTATTATGATAAGTGAAGTAGCAGACAAGGTAAGTTATGATGTATTAAAGGAGCCTCATTACCCAGAGGGAGAAATTCGAGCATACCTTTTTAATTATTGGTTGTATTGTTACCCTAAACAGAGACGTGAACTTAAAAGAATGTGAAATTCTTTCATTCTCATTTCGAGTAATTTACTTTTGATTCGGCTTATTTGTGTTGATAAAAAAACAACACTTTAATATGTTTCATTTTTGTTTTACTTTACTACAGGATGGAAAACGATACGTTCAAACTTCTTGTGTCGAACTGTTATCAAAGTCTTACCCGAGATTGTAAGCCTCATATGTATTGCCATCTAGTGACGGTATCACAGACGTTTTCTGACTAGCTGGGTAAAGGGAAATGAGAAAACAAAATATAAAATATTATTTATTATTAATCTCTAATGTATAAATCTCAAGACAGCAGGTTGAAACACAACTTAACATTACAGCACAGTTTAATTAATATCACCTACTGTAAGTTGTCGAATATTGTTTTGAGAGCATATTATAGTTGTTTTATTAAGAAAAAATATTATATATTGTCGTTGTTGCACGAGACACGAAATTAAGGAGCTAACACACGCTGTTGTTACTTGAGCTCAATAATATATGATTTCATAATGTAAAACTTTTCAGCTGTTTGGGAAAGACAACATTCTTTAGAGCACCCTTCAGAAGAATCAATATAAAATGTGTATATCAAACTAAACAGTTCAACCGTCTGAATTGCGTAATGATGAAAAGGCGTATTAACATGTGTCTGTGTATATTCGTTATACAAAAATGTTGCACTTTACATACAAGTATTTAGATGACAAACTGAATATAAATGCCTGGAGTTAGATTTTTTGTGCGTGTTTGATGTAATATTTTGACTCTCAAACTGCGACACCTAACGGTAGCAGCGGGAAATAATATTTTCCTGTTATTAAGTTTCTACAAGCGCATTCTATACAATATTCTTCAATTAATAAAATATTACCATTCTATCTGAAATGTCCTGAAAGCACCAAAAGTATTTCTTTATTGTATTCCTGTGTTGTTGTTTGTTGTTGTTGTGTGGAAAATGACATTTAATTGTTGTGGCGATGTTTAACAATTAGGATATACATTTTGTATGAAATTAAAACCGGTTCATACGATAAAGTGAATTACCACAATTAATAAGAGTTGTGAAAAGGAATATGAACTAATATACATATTCGATAACTTGTAGAGCTAGTTTTTTCAAACCTCAATAATATTTTGTGCATTAAAATTACATTCATATCTGTAAATTACAAACTAGGTACACATATATATATATGTATATAATTTCTGTTAAACGGCACTGTCAGACTTCCTTTAACATGTAAATGCTTGCAGAAAATAATAATTCCAAAGTAATTCGTGATGGTTTATGGTTTGAGAACACATTTTTTATATGTCTTCCTTCCTGTCTGGACCAAGTCTTGGTCAACTCTCTTTCTTACGACGCCTTGTCTTTATTTTTTATGGTACACTTTTCTTTGCACTACCCTGGCGCCACACAATGGCGACTACTACTATTTGTGGAACGCTAGACTTGGCGCACACACTTAAGTTCGGAGCCCGATGTCGTTCTAATCTATTGATCTATTTTCTGCTGGTGAGAAAAACTGGCGGGACGCCCAGTCGAACCCTCACCTCAACCCTCTTTCTGACGTCACCACGATCACGTTCTCAATGGTTCTTACATGACGTGGTTCGATTATTCATCACCTTCTGTCAGGATAGCGATGTCCCTCTAATGGTGGCAACCACAGGAGTCTGGCTTGCCGCCATATTAGCCGATTCCTATCAACACCCTTTCTACCTCGTCAAATTTTATGTTCTCCTAAAACACCTATCCCCAAAATTTACTGTGTTTGTCTTGATGTAACAAACATCAGTATCAATTACTACTTTTTCTGAAGTATTTCAACCTGGTTAGTTTCACAGTTTGAGCATGAGACATTTAATTCAAACTTTATATACAATCAGGAGTCTGTGAACTGCCTGAATGAAAGCTAGTAAATTACGACTCGTAACATTTCAGTTATTAACGATCCGGACGACTAACGAGCATTACAACAACAAAACATAATGTCAAATTCAGCAACAAATTTTAAAGAAAAATTCTACACAAAACTGCGATACATTTAATGTTCAACACAAAACGTCGCATTTACCGGCCTGGTTTCGTTTGTTTTGAATTTCGCGCAAAGCTACACGAGGGCTAATTTTCCAGTGTAAGACTAGAGGGAAGGCAGCTAGTCATCACCGTCCACCGCCAACTTTTGGACTACTCTTTTACCAGCGAATAGTGGGATCGACCGCACATTATAACGCCCCCACGGCTGAAAAGGGCGAACATGTTTGGTGTGACGGGGATTCGAACCCGCGACCCTCAGCTTACGAGTCGAGTGTCTTAACCACCTGGCCATGCCGAGCCTACCAGCCTGGAAGACCATTAATAAAACGCTTTTCTTCAGTCCAGTTGAGCACGAGAATGAACTGGAAACGCGGCATAAAAAAGAAAATCTCGATTTATTTGCAGTTAAAACAACGAAACGAACGTTTCTCGGGTGTGTTCCTAACTCTGACGTAGTTTTGAGATCATACTTTGTAAAAAATAAAAGAGCCACTGTTTCTACTTTCTCCAAAGTTTCATAGTATTTTTAAAACTCAATTCAAAGTTATAAATTACGGCTGTTCTCTGTGTTCAAAAATCTTTTCATCACTGACAGTACCAGTTAGCAAAATAATGTTGGAATAATGGACCTTATGTTTTCACGCTTAATGCTACGTGATCGAACCTGATAGATTGATTTAACTCACTTGAAGTCAAAGAATTGATCACTGGAAAATAATTGTAATTTGTATAATTTATAACTAAGTACATATATCTTATTCTCACCTCTTAACAAGAAAACATATAATTGGATAAACGTAAGAAATCAATACAGAAACCCAAACGGACAAAAATACAATAAGGTTACGAGGAAATAAGCAAAGTGTAAGCACACAAAATTTAACAAAAATCTTGCTGCATAACGGAAATGCTTAAATTATGTGCACGATAATCGATTTGTACGACTTTTCGCGACCAACGATGCTACGGTTTGTGCAGGCGAGGAATGACGGCCATCTTGTGCAACTCATTTCTTTGAGCGACATCTAGTGGAATTGGCCGGCTGACTCTTCGAGGGAGAAGAATATTTGATGAATACTATTTATTACTGCTATTATTATTATTATTACTGTGGTAAATATCAGTAAAGAATAGACAAATACATAAATAGCTTTTCTGTTCATTGACTTTGAAAAAACCTGGAGTAAGGTTCTATACAGTTGAACCAACTGATCATTGTAGGTTCCATACAGTTGAACCAACTTATTATTGTAGGTTTCATACAGTTGAAAAAAAAAACTGATTATTGTAAGTTTTATATACTTGAACCAACTGATTGTTGTTGGTTCCATACAGTCGAACTAACTGATTATTGTGGATTCCATGTAGCTGAACAGACTGATTATTGTAGGTTCCATGCAGTCTAACAAACTGATCAGTGTAGGTTCCATGTAGTTAAACAAACTGATTATTGTGGGTTCCATATAGCTGAACAAACTGATTATTGTAGGTTCTATTCAGTTGAACAAACTGATTATTGCAGTTTTCTTACAGTTAAATAAATTAATTAGTGTATGTGTCATGTTCCGGTTTCAGTTATGTACCAGGAGTTTATGTTGCGTGTATGCTCTGCTTTACATCTGTGTCACTTCTACGTTACGGCTTTAGTATTTATTATCTATGAATATGTAAATCTTATCTTTGTGACGTAAAAAAATTCCTTTATGAGAGTGACGTATACAAATCTACTTTAGTATACAGAGCAAAAAAGAAAATCAAACTTCCATTTTGTAAAGGAGTGGGTTATAGATCCAGCGATTAAGAAAAAAACTTAAATTTGGAAGGCATTGAATATGTTGTAACGTCCTAAATTTTCCAAACTTCGTAAAGAAACATTTCACGTAGCATAATAAACGACAAACCTTCAATGTGAATTCCAAATATAATTAACACTTCATTAAAAACAAGTGTTTTAAGGAAGCCGGAAATTTGCAGAGCTGATTTAAAGCTTTGGAACAACAAAGACGAATCAAAAGCTGTACCAATATTTTGATGACATCCCATAAAGATAGATAGATAGACAAATTAACAATTCTGTTGAAAATAGTATAGATTTTAGTACTGCGGTTTCTCTAAGTTACAAATTCTATAAGATATATAATAGGATATATTGATTATTTCTAATGAGACTAAAAATACTATAGATTTTTACTCCTGCGGTTTCTCTAAGTTATAAATTCTATACGGTATCTAATGGGATGTATCGATTATTTCTAATGAGACTAAAAATACTATAGATTTTAGTTCTGCGGTTTCTCTAAGTTGCAAATTCTATAAGATATCTAATGGAATGTGTTGATTCTTTCTAATGAAACTAAAATATTTTGTTTTTAATAACAATATTCATCAGAGTTCTAAAACTAAAATACGGTTGTTGAACCCAAGTTTAGATATAAATGTGTTTTTAGATAGTGCTTAAAGTAAACACTAGTTATTGTTTAGTTAGGTGCACGTAATGATTGAATTTGGTCATATTATTCAATGATAAATATTGTTTTTGTAACTGATACATTTGCTTTGAGTAGTAACGGTTTTGTTTTACGTTGTTATTTTGTTATTATTTCACTCTGAGGATTACCCAGTGCAAATAAAGTAAATTTGTCACATTAATTAATTAATTACATCAATTAATCGCGATAATAATTTATATATTTTTAATAGCGTTCGTTCTACTCAGCCTCAGTAGAAAAATAGACTGTTCAAGAAAATGTTGACCCAATATTTTCTGAATCCACCCATAAACAAATACTTTTCGTTTGGATGTTCGTTTTCTCTAATATTTACATTTCTAGCCGTAAAGTACATTTTACAGGGGCTCTATGTAATTAATTACTGGACCAACTTTTTTTATTACGTCACTCAATCTTACATTAATCAATCAAAACTGGAAAACTTGGCTATACAAATCAAGTGAGACATGGGTTATGCTTGGTTAAAGTATCTATTTAGATGTATTTCAACGTCGTCAACTAACTCCTGAATTATATTATCTGGCTTCCGATACGGTATTGTAAAGTTAGAGATTTCTTTAAGTATCGTTGTTTGATTGGTTCATTATTTAGAATTAAGCATGGGTTATCTCTGCTCCGCCAATCACAGGTATCGAAACCAAATTTCTAGCGGTGTGAGCTCACAGACATGCTGCTGTATCACTGGGAGACTCTACATTTAGAAATTTGTTTCCGAGAACAGTTACACGAGTGCAAATTCATCGCTAATTAGTTACGTACTGACTAGTTAGAAACAGTATTTCCTAATTATATATATATATACACACCCACATCTCGCTCTCGTAATTTCTGTTTCTATATCTATTATTTCTATTGTTCTTCCTTTACTTTATTTCTTTATGTGAGACTGGCGAATGGAGGTTAAGACTGACAGGTGGTGTAACTCCACCGCAATGTGGGTCCTAATTCTTCAGTCATCTCCAAAACCTAAGGTTCATTTTATAATACCACGTTATAGTTTGTACCCTGGAATTCTTTCAATTAGTGCAAAAAATCAAATTTCGAGAATTTTGTGACGAGGTTATCAACCCCACCAATTAGATCAAAGTCTTGTTTGAATTTCGCACAAAGCTACTCGAGGGCTATCTGTGCTAGCAGTCCCTAATTTAGCAGTGTAAGACTAGAAAGAAGGCATCACCACCCACCGCCAACTCTTGGGCTACTCTTTTACCAACGAATAGTGGGACTGACGGTCACAATTATAACGCCCACCCGGCTGAAAGGGCGAGCATGTTTGGCGCGACGGGGATGCGAACCCGCGACCCTCAGATTACGAGTCACACGCCTTAACACGCTTGGTCATGCCGGGCCACTAGATCAAAGTCACTAGACTTTCAATTTAAATACGATAATGAAGTTTTTTCTCTCTTCTGTTGGGGAAATGTCGGCTGACAAGTGGTTTCACTTGATAATGATGAAAGATTCTTACAGTTTAATTACTTGTACAGTTTCATTCACTGCTATTCATTGCTTTGTAGTTTCAAAACACATAGTAAAACTAGTATTTACTCATTGCCTTGACTGGTTGTTTATTTAGTTTCCACAAACCGAATATATTAACTGGAGAAACTTTCATTGTTTGTCTCGTAACCAGTGGTTAGTCCCTAATCAACTGCCATCTGTTCGCTTAGGCTTCGTTCAAGTTTAGATAAAACCTTTCCCAGACTAAAAATAATTCTTCTTCGTCCGTTCAACTCATCAGAACCAGAAGAAGAAAAATAAATGAAAAAATATTTCTGTAAAAGATAACTCGAGGCAAAGTAAATTGAATGAAAGTTGAAGAATTCACTCAGCATGATTCAATGGGAAGGTTGACGTATTGTTTGTGAAACATAAAAGATTTGATTTGAGTTGCGCTAGAAACAGAAAATAGCTTCTGGTGCCCTTGCAGTGCCCCAACAGATGGAAGTTTCCTGGATTTGCAAGTTAAAGTATAAATACCCGTAATGTCACGTATGGAATCTTTTATGTTGTGAATCTTTTACTAAACATCAACAATACGCACTTATACCTTAGAAATTATTTGATTTGTGTTGAAAACGAGATTCTTGGTGTTCGTAATATTTGAATTATCTTTCCAGATATTCTATAAGGTTGTGACATCAAGTCTAAGAATGCTCTACAACGTTTTCTAAACCACCATAACAAATAATTTTGTATTTAATTTTAATTAAATTAGAAATGAAGAAAGTTTTCTATGATGTTCGTATTTTGAGAATAGCTGAATGACATCTAGTGACCTTTATGTGAGGACCCTTGCGTAATGAGGTTTGTTTGTTTTCTACAATATGGCAAAGTTGTTTCTTACTACTAGTTCACACTAAATATAAAAGTAAAAATGCTTAACATGAGAAAACAGCTGAAAATAGAGAGTCACCCTAACACGTAGATTAAATACTTTTTAAACGTATGCTGAATTTCCCAGGGTCAAATTTTCTGCATATTTTATCGGTTCATCATTCAAGTTACTACAATTAGAAGGATGCAATATGTCCGACAGTTTGAAAACTGTTCTCTTGACGCTCATAAATCAACATCTTTAGGCTGAATTGAATTTTTATGTATTTTTGAATCTGCAACTTACATACATAATTCATAGCAGGTTGATAAAATATTAGGACAACATGATTGTGCATACAAACTATTAATTAAGGGGCTTGATAATGAATTACAGTTTCCCAAGATAATATCACGTTCTAGTCATTTCTAGTCATTTACCAAGATAATATCACGTAGCAGCCATTTATCAAGATAATATCACGTGGTGGTTACTTATCAAGATAATATCACATAGTGGTCAGTTATCAAGATAATATCACGTAGTGGTCACTTATCAAGATAATATCACGTAGTGGTCACTTATCAAGATAATATCACGTAGTGGTCACTTATCAAGATAATATCACGTAGTGGTTACTTATCAAGATAATATCACATAGTGGTCAGTTATCGTGTCAAGCAAAATAACATTAAGAATAACAAGTTGTTGATGACTTAACATGAAATGAATTAAGTGTTTATAACACCAGAAAAATAGTAGGTAGAAATTGTTCAAGTGAACTCCATACGGTTACAACAATATTATCAAATATATATATTTTAAACTTTTAGATTCAATCCAATGAGGCAGTATTAGTTTTGTACACTAAAATATATTTAATCATGCATTTACCACACGCCATTATATGTAGTTTTTCTCATATGAAAATTCCCGAAAGTGCCACCATCCACTGTTTAATGTCAGTTACGCTGACCCCTGTCATAAGTAAAACAATTCCCGAAAGTGCCACCATCCACTGTTTAATGTCAGTTACGCTGACCCCTGTCATAAGTAAAACAATTCCTGAAGCTGCCACCATTCACTATCAGAAGTAAAAGGTTCTTAAGATGTCACCATTCACTATCGGAAGTAAAAGAACCATTAAAGGGGTCGCCATTTGTTATCAGAAGTCAAACAACTCCCAGAAGCGCCACCTTTCATTATCACAAGTAAAAGTAAGTGAATTAGGGAGTCACTGAATAGGTCTGCAGATTCGTTAAAAACTCTTGAAAATATTTGCAGACAGCTAGTGCAGTTTTCTTATATATTAAGTAAAAGCAAATTTTAGAAAATGAAAAAAAAATAAATCCTTTGTATTTTATTTTGAGCATCAAAGCAGTAAAATCGTTTAATGCTGCTAATAGACATCAAGGAAAGGTGAATGTAACAACGTGATACAACGTTTATTAAGCAACACTAGAGAAGACATAAAACAGATTATCTCAGGATTTAGTTTTGAACATTTAAAAACTTATTAATATTTCTCTACAAAGTATTTTCACGTCCCTTACTAGCGTTATTAAACGCATAAACGCTTAACAAATTACCATTTCATATGTCTCAACTTACACCATGATTCGTATAGCCTCCTGCAATCAAGTTAAGCCTAAGCACTAAGTCAGTTTGGTATTTTTACGTTTAGAGTAAAACTGCATAATCTGTCCCGTTGAAACCACCCTTTTGCTTTATGAGGTTAACACATTATTCGAGTATTTAGTATTACTGGCCACCAGTGTTTTTAAAGAACGAGACGATTGTCGCACAATTAACGTTTTACCGCGCGTGAGAAACGCGTTACATTACCGAACTAATCAGCTTTAAGTTTTGAAACCATTTGATGTCGCTAGCGAGAGAGATAAAATCAACCTGCCTGAAGGATGAATGTGTGTATTGTTGTGTCATACTGTTCATGAATCAGTGTAGTCTGAATCAAGTGTAATGTCATAGCTACATACATGTCTCAATACATAAATGATGTAATACCCGTATGTTCATGACTTGTTGAAAACGAGATTTTTTTAAAAGTAATATTATGCTTAGAACAAAGTTAATAAATTTGTTTGAAACAATCTCTCTCAATCCATAAGTGGGCCTTGAGACACAAGAAAAGGCAAAACGCCAGTTACTGTGACACTCAAAGCAAAGTGGTAATAAACTTATATTCACAAACACAACGTGGCACGTAAAATGATTTGTGTTTGTGCCTTTGCTTGGTCATCACACTGGCTTTGTTATACTAACGTATTTTGTTGGTTTGTGTTCTGCCTTCTCTTGGTCATCACACTGGCTTTGTTATACCAACGTATTTTGTTGGTTTGTGTTCTGCCTTCTCTTGGTCATCACACTGGCTTTGTTATACTAACGTATTTTGTTGGTTTGTGTTCTGCCTTCTCTTAGTCATCACACTGGCTTTGTTATACCAACGTATTTTGTTGGTTTGTGTTCTGCCTTCTCTTGGTCATCACACTGGCTTTGTTATACCAACGTATTTTGTTGGTTTGTGTTCTGCCTTCTCTTGGTCATCACACTGGCTTTGTTATACCAACGTATTTTGTTGGTTTGTGTTCTGCCTTCTCTTGGTCATCACACTGGCTTTGTTATACCAACGTATTTTGTTGGTTTGTGTTCTGCCTTCTCTTGGTCATCACACTGGCTTTGTTATACCAACGTATTTTGTTGGTTTGTGTTCTGCCTTCTCTTGGTCATCACACTGGCTTTGTTATACTAACGTATTTTGTTGGTTTGTGTTCTGCCTTCTCTTAGTCATCACACTGGCTTTGTTATACCAACGTATTTTGTTGGTTTGTGTTCTGCCTTCTCTTGGTCATCACACTGGCTTTGTTATACCAACGTATTTTGTTGGTTTGTGTTCTGCCTTCTCTTGGTCATCACACTGGCTTTGTTATACCAACGTATTTTGTTGGTTTGTGTTCTGCCTTCTCTTGGTCATCACACTGGCTTTGTTATACTAACGTATTTTGTTGGTTTGTGTTCTGCCTTCTCTTGGTCATCACACTGGCTTTGTTATACTAACGTATTTTGTTGGTTTGTGTTCTGCCTTCTCTTGGTCATCACACTTGGTTCATGAAATCAAATGAAATGGAAATTTCATTTAAATACAAATTTATTAGCCTAATATTAATAACCTTTCAAGTTGCTCTGGGGCCTATTAGGCCCCACTTTTCGTAGGAGTGTTAAAGAACACAGAGATAGTCTTAGTGGAAATGTGTGTAAATAAGTTGACTTGACATTCTGTGGCCTCGGGAAACACAATAATGACAAATTAAATTCAGACACTTCTTATTTGACCAGTTTATGGTCTAGAACACTTCGTTCGATGGTACTTTGCTGTTGTCACTTTTAATCTTTAACATAAGTGCAATATGTTTCATAACTATAATCTAACACTTTTCAAAAAATAAATAAAGGTTATTTTTAATAGTAGATACTGCATACGGTTTAAATTATTTATTAAAGTTCAGCTTGCAAGTATCTACTCGAGTATTTAAATTTAAGTTGGTTGTTAAGGCTCAGCTTACAAAAATCTATCCCTAGATCTAGGCTTATTTTGGTTACTGAGTTTCAGCTTACAAGTCTCTCTGTTAAGGCCCCCCGCTTGTACAGCGGTATGTCTCCGGATTTACAACGCTAAAATCAGGGGTTCGATTACCCTCGGTGGGCTGAGCAGATAGCCTTTGTGGCTTTGCTAAAAGAGAAACACACAAACACACACACTCTCTGTTAAGTAGATTTAGGCTTAGGCTGATTACTAAACTTCAGCTCACAAGTATCTACCGATGGATCTAGGCCTAAGTCGGTTACTAAGGTTCAGATTGCAAGTCTATCTGTTAGAAGATTACAGCTGAAAGTACAGAGTGAGCTCATCGCATAAACTGGCTCGAACCTTGAGCCTCGTGATCCATTCTCGCTCGCGCTTACCGCTGTTAAGCTCAACCCTGATTCGAACAAAACGAACTTTAGTCGTAACTTCATTAATCTTCGACAATTCCAGATTAGACTTAATATATTTCTTAACGTAAGCGAGGATAGTGTGTACTACTTTTTAAACCGTATTCTACAATGTTGTGTTTAAATCAATGCAAAGCCTAAGGCTAGCAATGTAGGTATCGTAGATTTCATAAGGCTAGCAATGTAGGTATCGTAGATTTCATAAGGCTAGCAATGTAGGTATCGTAGATTTCATAAGGCTAGCAATGTAGGTATCGTAGATTTCATAAGGCTAACGATATAGGTATCGTAGATTTCATAAGGCTAACGATATAGGTATCGTAGATTTCGTAAGGCTAACGATATAGGTATCGTAGATTTCATAAGGCTAACGATATAGGTATTGTAGATTTCATAAGGCTAACGATATAGATATCGTAGCTTTCATAAGGCTAGCGTTATAGGTATCGTAGATTTCATAAGGCTAGCGATATAGGTATCGTATATTTCATAAGGCTAGCGATATAGGTATCGTATATTTCATAAGGCTAGCGATATAGGTATCGTATATTTCATAAGGCTAGCAATGTAGGTATCGTAGATTTCAATCCTGTCCCCCAACACGTTCGTCTTTTTAGCCTTAGTGTCGTTGACGGTCAATCCAATTGTTCCCAAACGTTGGCGGCGAGTATTGTTGACTAACTGCCTTCCATCTACTCTTTACTTCGGAATTAAAGACAGCTAACGCAGGTAGCCTTCATGTAGCTTTATGCGAAATTCAAAAACTTTAAACCACTTTTCGTGAGGGTCGACATAGAAACGAAACTACATTCGACCGCGACAAATGATGTACTAACATAACGACTCCCAAATGCAGCCTAGCGTGCATGCACTGTACTCACAAAGAATTGATGTACTTTGTAGTAAACATTTGTTAAGTCCACGTACAGTAACAATGCAAACTATGTGTGCTTTTCAACACGAGTAGACCTATTGTTGACAACGGTAGGCTTTGCACGTCACTCCGTTGTGCTTTGTTTACAAGAATGTACGTTACCTGCCAGTGTGGCTCATGCTCCATATAGAAACGTGACGTATGATTCTTGCTAACAATTTGTACACTACAAATTTTATATCCATTATTTATTTTTGAATAATTAAAAAAAAATGATCGTTGTATTAACGTCTAGAGTTAAAAATGTTAGCAAATAAACTGCTGAGAGAGAGGGGGTTGTCGTGTCTAACATCACTGCATTTCAAATGAAACTTTTATTTACCTACAGAATTGTTCATAGTTGTTTTAGTAGGAATATTGAAGAATAACGTAAGAGATGGTAAGTTGAGATCAAAAGCTATTTCTCGTGTGAAGTTCACTATGAGTTTCAAAGGAAATATGGTTTACTGATCTTACGACCTTTTTTCTTCCTTATTTTAAATAAAGACATAATAAATCAACATACATATTAGCCTTTAATAAATGTAAAGTATCGATGCATCAAATCTGTTGCTATATATGTCGTGTGAACTTGAAAAAGAAACCCTCAACACAGTGGCTCAGCGTTTAGTCTACAGACTTACGAAGCTAAACATCTGGTTTCAATACCCGTGGTGAGCAGACCACAAATAACCCATTGTATTGCTTTGTGCTTAATAACAAACAAACTTGAAAAGGTGGAAATTGTCCTCCCACAAGTTTTTATGAGCCTGCTTCCTGGACACAGTAGTGGAAATCTGTCATATCTCTAACCCCCACTGTTTTCTGGAAACAGTGGAAATCTGACAAATCTCTAACCCCCACCCCACCACCACAGTGGCTCAGCATCAGATCCGTACATATACGACGCCAAAAATCGGATTTCACATACTTATTGCACAGGTAGGCCATTGTGCAACCTTTGTATTTAACACCATCTATTGCTTCCACACTGGTAAATTGATTGTATTCGTGAAGAGATGTAAGTCGGGTATGGCTGAGTGGTTAGGGTCGTAGGATGTGGATTAGAAAGCTAGGTTTTTGAGACGTAATTCACTTAAACACATGCAATGCTTTCGATTGCGGACGCGCTGTTTTCCCTCTTGTCATTGGTTCAAAATTGGGTACATTTGCGCTTGGAACATATGGGTCTCCGAGCTAAATTGTGAAGTTCGCATGTTCATAATATGTATTTTCGGATTAGAATTCCAGTTCTTTGTTAAACAGTAATTCAACTATTGGTTACTCTGCAGTTAGCTCTTCTAGATGTAAAATTTCTAGAATGTTCCGAAAGAGGAGTCAGAATTTGTGACAAAATGTTACAACCCAGGTATATTTTCAAAAACATAAATCGAATATTTTTAGTAGAAGATCTGCAGTAAACTTTCACCTCCCACTGAAAATGTTTTACAACCATACTTTCAATGGTGACTTCTTGGAAAGCCACTTACAACTATACTTTCAATGGTGACTTCTTGGAAAGCCACTTACAACTATACTTTCAATGGTGACTTCTTGGAAAGCCACTTACAACTATACCTTCAATGGTGACTTCTTGGAAAGCCACTTACAACTATACTTTCAATGGTGACTTCTTGGAAAGCCACTTACAACTATACTTTCAATGGTGACTTCTTGGAAAGCCACTTACAACTATACTTTCAATGGTGACTTCTTGGAAAGCCACTTACAACTATACTTTCAATGGTGACTTCTTGGAAAGCCACTCTAGGGAAAAGAGTCGCCAATAATTTGATGTCAACTATGTTTCTTTTTCACTTATCCTCGTTTACAGTTTTGCTTTGCTTAAAGTTTGGACTATAAATAATTGTGATCGTACTATTTCTATGTGTGCACATACCTTATTTCATTACTTGGACTTTAGGTTATATTTTTATTATTTTCATTAGAACTACTGAAGATTACGAAAGCACACAATCTGTTTCTTGGGTTCCTTGTGTTAAGCCTAGTGAAGGTTAAGAAAACACGAACACGAGGATAAATTTTTAATAAATTAATATATTTATTAATTATAAATATTAATTGAAATGTCTAATTTCGTCATTGATGTACAACAAATGACCAGTTTTGAATGAGTTATAGTGTTAGGTTATAAGTTATTTTAACTCAAATTCACGTTCTCCGGTCACAAACAGAATATTACGTCTCAGATTCTAATGATCTAACTGGAAAATATATTTAGTTAATTTGTATTCGATTCGGTTTAAAAGTGATATAAATTTTATTTAGACTAAAGCAATTAAATGAATACAATTTGTTTTTTTCACAGTGTTGCCTGTAGTGTCTTTGTACTTAGCATCATGGATTATAGTTCATACATAAAGTGTTTGGAAAGCCTAAATATGAAGCAAGTCTACTTTATCCCTTGATATTCAGAACCTGAAGTTATATATACATTATCTTATAGTTGTTGTTCGAAGTTAGGTACAAAGCTCCACAACGGGCTATCTGTAATTTGCCAACCACGGGTATCAAAACCCGGTGTCTGGCTCTATAAGTCCGCAGATATGTCGCATTACCACTTTAGAGCGTTATATTATAGGCAGTTGCAAGTGTCGAAGATTTTAATAGACGTAATGATATAAAAAAATTATATATGACAACAACTAAATTAAGGACATCGGAGAATATTACAATATAAAACAATAGCTAAATAATAATGTTAGAGGACATTACAATATAAAACAATAGCTAAATAATGATGTCAGAGGACATTACAATATAAAGCAATAGCTAAATAATTATGTCAGAGGACATTACAATATAAAACGACAGATAAACCATGGTGTCAGAGGCGATTACAATATAAAACAATAGCTAAATAATGATGTCAGAGGATATTACAATATAAAACGACAGATAAACAATGGTGTTGGAGGACATTACAATATAAAACAATAGCTAAATAATGATATCAGAGGACATTACAATATAAAACGACAGATAAGCAATGGTGTCAGAGGGCATTACAATATAAAACGACAGTTAAATAACGGTGTCAAAAAACATTACAATTTAGGAGTACAGTTGTTGTTTTTTTCAAGATAGCCCCGGAAGGATACTAAACACGTTTTGAATGATGCAGCCAAGGTCTGGCATTTTATGCATTCCAGAACACAATTTTGTGACAGTTGCGATAAAAATCAAAACCTTGTATGTAAACGCCTCTCCTATTGGTTACCAGCCTGTTAACGCACGGCTAGGTTCCAATGACTAAGAGTGTTCTATAGTGAGGTCTTAGGGTGCCACAGAATATTGAGCTGTGGTGGTTACTCAGGCTGCGGAAGTAAGCCCTGCTTTTTCTCTGAAATTTTCACCGTCCTCATCTCACCACAGCTTCAGAAAGAAAGCAGGCATTATGAAATGAAAGTAAAGGGTGTGAATCGGTCTCCATAATCCGAGCCATGCCAAGGGATTTAGTCGTCGACTGTGTGCGTGGGAAGTTGATGGCAGTTAGTGGCGATCGGAAACGAGCATGAGTAAAGAATGGATTCTATTACGATAGCAGCGTTAGTTTTCTCCATTAGCTCATTGGTTATTCTACTCATCGGCCAAGCGACTGAAGCAGTATTTAGAAGATTCTAAAAGCGTACGCTTTGAGAAGATGACCGTGTATTTTTTTTAGAGGATGTCTGTAGTTTGTTTAAGAAAACCTGCTACTCTGTCTGCTAAAACTACTTTTGCCATTTGTTATGACTTCATGCCTAAAAAGAGATATATTTGCAAACCTACGCTATAGAAAATTTGAACTATTTTGGGAGATTTTTATCTTTAAGAGACTCGAAAACTAAAGTTAGTCAACTATTTAATGCATGGCATATTGATATTTGAACTATAAGTTTGAAGATTATATCTGGATAGGTGGTTGTTTGAGATTACGTGAATAGGTTCTGTCTGTCGAATGAAGGAGTCGTTACAATGAAAAGTGATTAAAATTAGTATTTTCCAGATTATTGCGCTGATATGTCTAGATAAAATAAAAGTAAAACACTTCCGTAGCAGACGACAAGTTTTTGCTAAGTCACAACTAAATCAGGAATGTTTGTTGACACATCACGGTTGGCGAAAGAACAAAAAAAAAACGTTTAAAAACATCTAGATTAACATAAACGTGAAACATTTCTTGTTAAATAGTTCTGATGTATAAGTGTGTCACTCTTGTTGACTTTTTATTGCTTAGATCTAAGTCTACGTATTTTGAAAAACTAGCACATGTGGTCATCACAGTGGAACTCATGTGGCTCCCTCTACCGCTTATTAAACATGCTATGTAATGAAATGGTGATATGTATATATTACTAAAAACTATTTTGTATTATATTGCTACGCATTGAAAATAGTTCTATTTATATATACATATAATACAAGATAGATATAGATATTACTAGAACCTCCTATATTATATATATATATATGTATATACATATATATATAATGTACATTTCTGGAAATACCTGTATATATATATATATACGGATTTCTTCGTTGGAGAACAGTAAAATAGAACGTTTTTACAGAATAGTCGGTTCATGGGTTATTAAGAGAAAATAAACCTAGTCTAATATTACTCCTTAAAGTGATTTTGGTCTTTGACCCCACCTGGCGGCGAAAGCTTGCTTTATTTGTGGCGTCACCTGTTGTTTCGAAATCATATCCGTAACGACAACTGATTTCCTATCGATAGTTGAAAATTATTATTATTATTATTTTCTTTTAATGTTTTCTAATTTGTTCTTGGTTTGGTTTGTTTTGAATTTTGCGCAAAGCTACACGAGGGCTATCTGCACTAGTCGTCCATAATTTAGCAGTGTAAGACTAGAGGGAAGGCAGCTAGTCATCACCACCCACTACCAACTCTTGGATTACTCTTTTACCAACGAATAGTGGGATTGACTGTCACGTTATAACGCCCCCGCGGCTGAAAGGGCAAGAATGTTTGGTGTAACGGGGACTAACTTGTTCTTATTCTCAAGTTTGGTTCGAAAAAGGTCTGTTAAATTATGTGTTTTATTTGTTGTGTCCAGTTGATAACCTCCCGCTGGTAGGGCGATACGTCTACGGATTTACAACGCTAAAATCAGGACTTCGATTCCTCTCGGTGGAATCAGCAAATAGCACGACGTGGCTTGGCTGTAAGAAAACACACACACACACACACACAACTAGTTGATAAAACAAAAGTGAGCCCTTGAGTCCACGCTAGTTTCTGGAAAGAAAAATATTAACATCTTTAGAGCGTGTTTATGAAAGGTTGAAATATTTTTACAATTAAGATTCTATTCACAAATTACTCGTAATTCGAGGTCGCGGGTTCAAATGCCCTTCACACCAAACATGCTCGTCCTTTAAGCCGTGGCGGTGTTATAAAGTGTGGTCAATACCACTGTTTGTTAGTAAAAGAGTAGCCAAGATTTGGTAGTGGGTGGGGATGACTATCCACCTTTCCTCTAGTTTTACACTGCTAAATTAGGGACAGCTAGCGCAGGTAGCTTTGCGCGAAATTCAAAAACAAACCAACTATTCACTAATTATACCATTGTTGCCTTAAGACAACCAGAGTTTTTCCTAAGGACATTTTTTCCAACCTCTCAGTTGCATTTTATCTTCATCGTTTTATGACACATGACATCTTGCTGCACTCCACATATGCAGGCCCAGTAATAACTGATCGAACAAATGAAGAATATTCTAGTAAATACATCTATTTATCAACTCTGGAATAGAATTTTATTATCTTACATATGTTTTCTCTAATATTTATTCGCTTGAGAATACTTGTATAGATGGATTTTCAGCTACAAAATATTTTTACAGGTGCGTAATTTGTGATCAACTGCACGCTAGTAAAAAACAACAAAAACCCTCAGAGGCTGAAGCCTCCACTTAACTTAATGAGTTCGTAGTTATTTCTCAAGTAGATTTTCCAAAATGAATTTATATTAAAAAAATTAAAGTTTACTCCATTTGGCTAAGAAGAAGCCAAAGGTTTTTACCTTTTAATAACTGTTGTTCACCTTTTACAAATCGTCTGTTATTCTGAGAAGTCTCGAGGACAACACGTCAGTAAAGTTTCCAAATGAACTCTTTAACGTATATCGGGATTGGCTGTTATCCTTTCGACATTCTCGTAAAACAGACGATAAAACACGAACACGAACACACATAGACAGGTAGATACATTTGTGTTAGTAAGTGTTGCACTACCTCACACTACTTCTAAATCATTTTTTTTAGATTCCTTGCACATATTTTATAGCAATCGTGATAAACAAATTCATTTAAGTAACTATAACTTACGCACTGAAATATGTCGAAACCATTTCGAATTTTCTCTTTTAGGACTCAGTTTTGTTTAAACACTAGCGTGTAGCCCGTCCAGAATGGCAGGACAAGTACTAACCATCCACACCATAGTATATCTTAACCTCATATTTTATTACTAACTAAAATAAATAATTTTTGTGAATTCAAGTTTGACCAATAAAGAGGCATGAAAGTGCAGTCGAGGCAGTCAAATGTCAGTAAATTCCTTTGTAAGCCAATCAAAACTAATATCATTCATGAAATAAATTCGTGACGTGTTCATAAAACAATTATCAGTAAAAATCAGTTATATTAGCTACTTCTAATATATTGAAAAGAGAGTGCGTGCTGGTGACACAGTGTCCTAACAATGGCTTTTATATCATGTTGCTTAGTAACAACAGTATGACGCAATATTGTTGTTAGTTTAGGTACTGAAAATATAAGATATAATGTATAGTTAACACTACTGGAAAAATATTTGTTGATTTCTTAATTTAGAGTCTCCGTTGATTAAAGAGGTTTGTTTTTATGTAAAACGTTGGTGATATAACAGAAAATAATTTAATTCAGAAACGATTTAGATTTAATATTGAATCAATATTTGTATTTTTATGATAAATTTTATGCACTTAGGTCAAGGCTAGATCCCACGCTACAACTTCACTTCAGGTTTTTTATACCAACACTCACTACACTTATAAGGTTTCACGGCCTCTTGCAGACCCCTGTCATTAAAATCGTAATGGACAGACAGTAATTGAACTATTCTATTTGGATAAATACTTTCTGGCGAACAGGGCACAAATAGCTCATTGTGTAGCTTTGTTATTAATTATAAAACAAACAGACATTCTGGCGTTTATGGTTCCTCCTATTTCGAGAAAACAACCGTGACGTGACGTGTCACACATTCATTGTTATATAGATTAGACTTACTTTAAATGTAATTTTAGAGATATGGTCTCACTGTTAGCGCCGTCCAGATAACCTACTGAGTCGCCCTGCGCTACAAAACAAAACATAATATCATGAAGATGACTTGTAGCCAAAACGATGAGAACAAATATGATCCGGTCATATAGTTTCATTGCTACTTTCGTATCCAAACCAAACTTACATAAAAATATTACGTGTGAGTTATAGGTTGATAACTTTCCACTAACCTGTTTTTTATATATTTGTTGCTTAACCAGTAGAATAATTTTTTTTAAATCATATTAATCAATCTTTACTGCTAACAATTTCAAAACAACTTTAAGAATTTTGACACTATGGGAAGTAGAATACGTAGGTTTTGTTAGTTGGACGATCTGGGATAACACTGACTATTTATTTTGTTGTTAAGTGCAAAGCTGCACGATACTGTGCTGTGCCAAGGTATCAAACACAGTTTATAGCGTTATAAGCCCTCACACTTATCGTTACATTACCGAGATAAGTTCTCCAAAAGGGTCCGACAGTTGCATGGAAGGATCACCTGATTTAACCAGTCGCAACACTATACAGTACTGTGATGTCTGTCAGTCAGTCAGTAGATGCTAAAATAACGTCACATAAGGGAAGTTCAACCTTGCAACTTGGACTGTCGTAACATCAGTAAAATGTGAGCATACCATGTGTCACAAGAATTATACACTTTGTAGACTACTACGCAACAAGACATATTAACACCCAAAGCAAAACAAAAAATCAAAATACTTGTTATTTTTAATTTTGGTTTTATTTACTTTTTAAACAGAACACTTTCAAGGACCTTGGAAGTATATATAGTAATATTGGTAATTTAATAACGTGTAGCCTAGTAATGCCCCCAGTGGCTCAACAGTATGTCGGTGGACTTACAACGCTAAAATTCGGGTTTCGATACCCGTGGTGGGCAGAGCACAGATAGCCTATTGTATAGCTTTGTGCTTAATTTGAAACAACAACATCCTAGTGATTGGCCTACTGGACTATAGATTCGAAGACCCATTTCGCGTCTTTTTGCTGCAAAATCATTCGCCGCACCTCGGAGTAACGTCTACATTATAAAATTAACGTTCCAAAATTCTACTATTTCAGTAGAGTAGTCCAAGAGCGGGCATTGTGTACTATTGACTTTCTTTCCTCTAGTCTCTCGGTTCAGAAAAAGAGTGTTGTTAGCACAGATGACCTTCATGTAGTTTAGCGGGAATATCCGAAACAAATATTTAAACAGTAATGTATTCTGAGTGATGAACAAATGAGGAAAACGTTAGATGTATTCGAATGCAAGAGATAACGTGAAGTTGTTATTTTTGTGTTTTAGTACAAAATCTCTACACTGTACATCGCGAATCTTCAAAGAGACACGTGTAAAGGTTACCTTTTAGATTTTTAATATTTAAAATTCTTAAAGACAAAAAATGGAAAGTTTCTAAGTCTAGTTGCTTTTGTGTTTTTTTCAACGAGTGTCTTCAAATTGAAGACGAAATGAAGTGCTTTAAGTAACTTGAAGGTTTTTTTAAAGTATATGTATGCACTTTCACCAAGAGATAGGTACTTCTAAGTACTTTACTTCATTCTAGGTTCACTAAAAACAAAAGTGAAACCTACCTGAGATCTTTGATGACGTAAATCGCCGAGAGACCTTTCTTTCACATTTCATTCTCTTCAAATACAAATACAAATATTTTTAAATTATTTTACTAATTTCTTCCAGAGGTCTCTCAGAACCAAGAATAAACAAACCGTTGTTTTTCAACTCATACTAAGTGTTCATTATGTTCTAAGTTAACGTTCATAAGGATTTTACAATTACAATGTTCTTAATTATGTTGTGTTCTTCATCGTGTTGTGTGGAGTGTTAACCAAACGTGTCGTGTTATAATATTCTTCATTATGTTGTGTTGAGTGTTAATAAATCGTGTCTTGTTATTATATTCTTAAGTATGTTGTGTTGAGTGTTAATAAATCGTATCTTGTTATTATATTCTTCATTATGTTGTGTTGAGCGCTCTAAATCGTGTCTTGTTATTATATTCTTCATTATGTTGTGTTGAGCGCTCTAAATCGTGTCTTGTTATATTGTTCTTCATTATGTTGAGCGTTATTAAAACGTCTCTTGTTATAAGGTTATTCATTATGCTGTGTTGAGCGTTAATAAAACATATTTTGTTATAAATGATATTCTACATTACATTGTGAACACGAATGAGAATTATGTTGATATAATGTTCTTCAGTGTGTTGTTGGTGATTTTTTAAAATATTTTTTCATATTTAAAATGTAACTTTTAAGTTGCGTGCTCTTTCTTCCTGGAAGACAGATGACCTGAGTAAAATATGAACATATATCTAAGGATGACTAGCTTCCGTTCGGACTTTGATTTTCAGTGTGGAGGGTTTAATAACTGTATTTAGAATCAGAGAGAATAGGTAGTTATAACCACTAGAATCAGAGCAAATAGGTAGTCATAACCACCAGAATTAGTGTGAATGTGTAAATATAATCACCAAAATCCGTGTGAATGTGTAATCATAACCACCAAAATCAGTGTGAATGTGTCGTTATAACCACCAAAATCAGTGTGAATGTGTCGTTATAACCACCAAATCAGTGTGAATGTGTAATCATAACCACCAAAATCAGTGTGAATGTGTAGTTATAACCACCAAAATCATTCTAAATGTGTAGTTATAACCGTTCAAAGGAACGAGTATTTTGAAACATGTCTTTTTCATATTTATGATCTGTATTATATTCAAAATAATCTAGCTATTTGACCAAATATAGTAATTTTTACTCACTAGATGTAAATGCCTTCCAGAACCTATAGGCAAAAAGTAGTTGTTCAGTGGTATAGCATTTCATTCATATGTTCTGATGTGTAGTATCTATGGCAAACTAACTAAATCTATGTGCTTTAGTTACTAAAGAACTGAGTCGCTATTACCACAGGCTAACCCTTGCCTTAACTTTGTTCTAAGGTTTTTGTCTATACAATGAACGCCAAGACAAAAGCAGAAATTAGTGTAACAAGATCGTAACTCAACATCAACTTTCCAGAAGAAACAATACGAATCGAAAACCTCAAAACTAAGAGTTTAGTTTTTTCTAAAAATTGACCAAATAATGAACGTCTTTGCAGAGAGATCTGATAAATTATTTACAACATACGATAAATGAAATGGCTATCGCTTATTATGTATCATCAGGATTGCTTATTTCGACCAAACTTGTTTTAACTGTGAAAGTAGGCTTAGTTACACTGTTAAATGGAGGACAGGCGCAACGTTTAGACAAGAGTTCGTGTTTTTCAAGTTTAAGATTAAAAAGAAACCTGTGAGACTAAAGGCTGTCGACTCAGAGACAGTGATGATATGAATGTCGTTTTTCTAATTTGTGAAATAAGAAACCTAAGAAGTAAGGGAAGAAACAGAACATCAGCGAATTGAATCAACTTATCTTCTTGGCCTCTCAATCAAGAAGACAAGCCAACTCGTGTAACTAACTTCACAGCAGTGAAACCTTCTGCAATATTGGTAAAACAGCTTTTATGTGCGGTTGCTGCCCGTTGCCAAGGCTACAAGTAAACAGTGGCTCTCATTGGGTGTAAGTAATTACCTTCTGTTGGTATACGGACAGAAAACGTTACATTCTGCTGACACAATGAAGGTTTTGTTAAGGTATTGTTCACTACAAAGCAGTGTTATTTTTATGTTATCTATTGTGTTCAGAGATCTGTAAGGAACGTTACGTTTATAAATATATATACATAACTCTGCTTTATACTTGCATGAATATATAATTGAGGTAGTAATGTCATCAAAGTGGCTCCTTTCTCAGGAACATTCTTACACACACTATTAAAATCACAATATAATTTTACACACTAAATTTCTAACAGTCGAAATAAAAAACAAGTATTATATATATACATATATGTTTTATTTTTCCCTTTCATAACGCCCTTTCCTGATGTGAAAAAACATACGCTGGTTTACAGCACTAGATTCAGTTTACACTTCATTTACAGAACTTTCTCAAACCCTCTTCAAGAAAAAAAAATCATAAATTGTTTTAAAAAGTGCTAATTCTGTCAACAAGCCTACATCCCTTTATCTTTCTCTACATATTACTGTGGCAGGATTGTTTTTTTCTTGAATAGTTTCTATTGTCTTGACATTGTAGTGTGTGTGAAACGTTTGGGAATTTATCTTTTTAACTCGTGTTTTAACATCACTATCACATTTCTGTCGTCAACAAACCACATATAATTAAAACACTTTGAACTTGTAACGACACTTGAGGTCATGAAACGTTCCACAGCATAGCTTTTTCGTTTAAGCTGCTTGCTACTGTATTGTAATTTATTTATAGCTTTAGTAAGAGACGAAGTTTTAACTTGTACCGCCACCTATATTCCATATCTAGACTAGTAGTTACTGACGTTCTAATCACAGTAATATAATCATTCACAAGGATATTGAATACCCCCATTATCAATCTTTCAACATGTTGTGGTTCCCCCAGTGACTCAGCAGCATATCTGCGGACTTACAACGCTAAAAACCGGGTTTCGATACCTGTGGTGGGCAGAGCACAGATAGCCCATTGTGTAACTTTGTGCTTAATTTAAAAAGAAACATCTTGTGATGCATGCTTCACTGAAGCCAAGTTTAAAATAACGCCCCAACTTATAATACAGGTTTTGAGTAAATTATAGTAAAATAATTTTAAACAATTAAATCAATAAGTCACGTGAGAATTACTTCTCACAACTTTTTTGTTCGGCTTTCTATGGGTAGTGAGATGGCAAATATATAAATGAATATGAATCAGTTTGGGATACCTGGACCGTTCTAAAAAAGAGCGACAAGTTGTACTCCAGCTTTGGTAAAGAAATTGCGATGTTTAATAACAGTTGGGTATATTCGAACATAAAGATCCATGGTGAAAGTCTTCTGCGTGACCTAGAAAATAGTAGATAGCGTAATTAAGAAGAATTTCTTCTGAAAAAGTAACAATAGTCACCTGTACATAAATTGATTTTACGACATATTTATGTTGTGCGAAATAGCAGGAAGGAGGAGATAGCTTTAGCCATGACAGCTTTACGATGTAACCTTTCGTAAAGGATCTACGTTGCTAGGTTATTGACAAGACACTCGGTCGTCAGATAGGACATGACCGAACATAACGAATTTAAACTCTAATAACATGGTTAGACTCCAACGTCGTTTTAATATAATGTATTCGACCTCTGTATAAAATTCTGTACTCATGTGAGGCGTCTTTCTTCAAATCAAGGCAAATTTTATTTCACACAGAATCGTAAATAGAGCTTTTTAATGTTCATATCACAATTTCAGGTCGCTAGTACGATAATAAAAGTCTTGGAAAGTGACGATTTATTTTATAATACTTTTAACCCTAGAACTACAAGAGTAAACTTGTGATCAATACTAGCACGAGACTTGATAAGTTATTTAATTTTTTTAAGTTCGCTTTGGTCTTTCAAAATACACTGCACGACAATTTGTTTGAATTGTTTTGCTTCCTGAAAAGTTTTTGCTGATTGTGACAGGTACCTGGTGGGTATGCACGAATATAGTTTTGGTTTTGTTTCATCACGTATGAACTCTGAGAAATAACCTGGTGAAAACTGAGATCTCGATGAAACAGTACGTGATGGGCAAATTTGGATGTGATTTTCGTGATCAGCAGCCAAAAATCTATAAGGAAAACCCAACAGTGTTCAAGAAGCAAAAACTTTGTTGTGCAGTGATATATGACACGTGGAAACAATTTAAATTGGATGTTAACAAATGTTTTCAGTAATGGATTAAATTCCGGTATAAAACATGTGGCAAGATCAGGTTTGTAAAATTGTTCAAATATATAATTTTATAATTGGTAACTATCTTAACTTTCTCTCAAACTAACATGGGCACAGCATAGATAGCCCATTTTCTAGCTTTATGCGTAATATCAAATGAACAAAATAAATTTTTCATTTATTTTCAATTAAATTCGAGTAGTGGGCATAACACACATAGCCCGTTTTGTAACTTTATGCGTAATAAACGACCAAATAAACTTTTATCCTGTTGCACCAAATATGCTCGCCCTTTCAGTCGTGGGGGCGTTATAAATCGACGGTCAATTCCACTATTCGTTGGTAAAAGAGTAGCCTAAGAGTTGGCGGTGGGTGGTGATGACTAGCTGTCTTCCCTCTAGTCTTACACTGCTAAATTAAGAACGACTAGCGCAGATAATTCTCGTGTAGCTTTGCGCGAAATTAAAATAAACAAACAAACAATAAACCTTTATTTTACTTTCTCTTGAATTCTTGTGGCGGACACAGCACAGATAGCTCGTTTTGTAGCTTTATGAACAAAATAACCCTTTTTTGTCTCTCTCTCTCTCTTGAATTTACTGTTAGCAGTGCTTAAATAAATGTATATTAATCTATTAAATTGATTCCAAAACATAGTGTAGGAATAGGAAACAACATTTTATATGGTGTATTTCCGATAACATGTGTATATGGAAGGGTATGGTAATTAAATATTTTATGAGTTAAATAAGATAACTGACTTCACGCGTGAATCCTTTATTTGTACCACACGTCTGTATCTTCGAAAATAATTTTCTTTTCTTACCAAACTCTACAAATACTTAATGTATACGTTTAGTCAGAACTCGTTGTTCCACGAATCTAAAATACTCTGAACCTTTTCAAAACTTTTTAACCCTAGTTTTGTGGCTATCGTTATTGTTTCTGATGGCATACAATAAGATTAAGAACCGTAGCGTTACTTTAGATGTTAGGTTTCAGTTGATATAATTATTAAATAACATTATTAATTATACTTTTCATTCTTGAGTAGTTCCCGTCCTTTAGTAATTTATTATAACCTGCACTATGATATATCGATATCCACATCTATCATACACATTGCTACAAAGTCATTCACGTCCGTCTTAGAAGACTGGCCATTGGACGAGTGCGACATTAGTCAAATTTACTAACATAATACATAAACATCGTAGAACGTGTATTATTCTATTGAATTTAGCTGATTTTTAAAATAATTTTCCTTTATTTGCATTCACTTCCTGATAAAGCTAGTTCGAGATTTTTGAAGGTTAGAAAAGTTAATAAAACCTGCTATTCAGCTCTAATGTGACATTCTACCCTCCGCACTAATAATACTACGTTCCACGTGTCTTCCGGTTTTGCGCAACTCTGTTATCTTGGAACCGATTTATAAGAATCTGTACTATTTTTAGGTTGTTTTTTATTCTTTTTCCTTAAAGTATAATAATGATTGTACAGAACTAAGGCTACATAACTTTATTCGAGTCTAAAACGGAAAAGAAAACAAACTCTGGCTTTTATCTTTTCTTTCTAGAAAGAGCTATAAATACGTTCAGTGTTTAGACGTCAATTCGTCAGTTATCTTCAGCCTGTTTGTCTTTTAGGTTAGAGTAGTATTGAAAGTCTCTTTGAGTGTTTTTTTTTTTTCTGGTTGTGTATAGGTCGAAACAAGAAACCTGCCTAACAATACAGCAATCTATGTTCTAGGTAACCTTAAAACTATGTTTGTGAAAATTGTTTAGGCAGGGTATCCATGAAGAAACTTTGTAGAATGGACGGTAACTGTCTGATGTGGAGACACAAGTGTAGAGATCTGAAGACGAAAGGCGGAAGACTTTCGAAACGTCGCCATCTACACTTGTGTCTCCACAACAGACAGTTGCCGTCCATTCTACAAAGTTTTTATCAGTTCTATAATTTACTGACGCCACTAACAACGCATTATTAAGTTTAAAGATATAAGACACTTTAGAATTAGGACATGAAAAGTTACCAGAAATTACAATATAAAATATCGTTTATTAGAATTAAGCACGAAGCTACACAACGGACTATCTGCGTTCTGTCCATCACGGGTATCGAAACCCAGTTTCTAGCGTTGTAAGTCCACAGATATACGGATGTGCCATTGAGGGACACAAAATAGAAATAAACGTCATTTTATATAAGAAAATATCCATTACGTCATTGAGAAAAAACAAACAAAAATCGCACATTGAAATGTAAAACCATTTCTATAAAATACACTTATTTATAAAGTAGGATTTTTAAAAATAAAGCTAACGAGAAAACTAATAAAAATATATAATTCTGTCTATATTCACATGAAACTATATCAGTAATTATTAAGTGAATTCTGTATATTAATAGGCCCAGCATGACCAGGTGGATTAAGGCGTTCGACTCGTAATCCGAGAGTCGCAGGTTCGAATCCTAGTCGTACCAAACATGCTCGTCCTTTCAGCCGTGGAGGCGTTATAATGTAACGGTCAATCCCACTATTCGTTGGTAAAAGAATAGCCCAAAAGATGGCGGTGGGTGGTGATGAATAGTTGCCTTTCAGTGTAAAAAACTACTAAATTAGGGACGGCTAGCGCAGATAGCCTTCGTGTAACTTTGTGCGAAATTCAAAAACAAACAAAAATAAACTGTATATTAATACGTCTTCCACTACTTGAAAACGTTTTGGAAATGAGTAACTTCCAAACTCGTTTTCCATCCCAATATGAAAATATTTTATTTGCTCATATTTATATCTATATATAATTCTCGTCTTCCATTTGATGTTGTAAATGTCGTTCAAAGCACTGAATAAGATTATTTAACAAACGTAATTGGCTAATATCTGTCTGTGTATGGTGAAAGGTAATGTTCCAAACTTACCCATATTTGGCTGCTTTCCAATGAAACCGCAGCTGACCTGGTGGTCAATGTGATGTGTACCTAACTGATGTTTTGTGGGAAATTTTTTTCATTGATCAGTGCGTTATGTGACTTGCTTGGGTTGAAGGTCACATTATTGCTTATGGTCAGTTAACCTAGCGACTAACATGTCGGGTTGCGGATCGGGAAAACACGCTTCACAATTTAGATTTTGGACGCATTATGAAAATGAAAGCAAACCGAATGAAACCCTCAAAGTGGCAGGTGTTACTGGACAGCTTCATTCTCTCTAGTTAGGCCCCGGCATGGCCAGATGGTTAAGGCACTCGACTCGTAATATGAAGGTCGCGGGTTTGAATCTCCTTCGTACCAAACATGCTCGCCCTTTCAGCCGTTTCGGTGTTATAATGTGACGATCGATCCCACTATTCGTTGGTAAAAGAGTAGCCCAAGAGTTGAAGGTGGGTGGTGATGACTAGCTGCCTTCCCTCTAGTCTTACACTGCTAAAATAGGGATGGATAGCGCAGATAACCCTCTAGTAGCATTTTGAACGCGAAATTGATCTACATATATAGTTTTGTTATCATATATTGATAAAATCTCTCCCAGAACGCTTCAGTGTGGAGTGATAATACAAACAGTTTTACCAAATCATTTATGAAGAATAAATGGGTTAAAACATTAACAGCTCCCTCTGACGGTGGGTGGTGATGACTAGCTGCCTTCCCTCTAGTCTTACACTGCTAAAATAGGGATGGCTAGCGCAGATAACCCTCTAGTAGCTTTGCGCGAAATTAAAAAAACAAACAAAATTACACTGAAGAATAAATAATTAAAGCCCTCTAGTAGCTTTGCGCGAAATAAAAAACAAAAAAACAAAATTACACTGAAGAATAAATAATTAAAGCCCTCTAGTAGCTTTGCGCGAAATTAAAAAACAAACAATATTACATTGAAGAATAAATAATTAAAGCCCTCTAGTAAAAAACTGTTAATAATTTCCTTTTTTCTGCTTTTTAGTGGGGAAGTCTGGCTCATAGAATTCGGAGCTTGCGAAACAGGTTCGAATCTATGCGATATCATAAAATCTCCGTATTTTGAGTTAAGATGTGTTTTAAGAATGACAGTCATTTTTCCATTATTGATGGCAAGACACATGCTGAATAGTCGCTTTCCTTCTGGCCACCACACTAGAATTAGGAACGGTAATAGGTACCTTAGTACCTTTATCAAAAATTCAAATACTTTGCCATCGCTATCCTCGTTCGATTAAGTACTTATAATACTAAAATTGCCACAGTGGGAACAGTACAGATAACTCATTGTATTACTTTGTGCACAAAGTAATGGAGAGTTTTGTTTTGTCAAGAGAAATATGTACTTTTGATAGATTGTTTTTAGGAATACATTATTAATTTATTCTCAACACAGCTAAAACGGTTATTACTGTTTATGATAAATCTAAAATAGCTACTTACATCTTTATATATTTTTAGATTTTATCTAAATTTGTATTCTAACGTTTAATAGACTGACATAAAATAAATATGTTAAGAATTTAGATCAGAGGAAAATTCGACAACCATGATTCACAACTATGCTAATAAAACCTCGGTTTCTTAAGTTTGGCATAAGTCGCACGCACCCTTGGTTAACTAAAGGTAAATAAGTCTACCATCGACCGGTATTACTTATGTTTATTTTACTGATTAAATACCATTGGTTTAAATAAATTCCGAAATAGGGAAGAATGCGGACTTCTTATGAACCAAGTTATTTGCTTTGAGACTGACGAAAAGGGTTTTGTCGAGCCCTATGGCTAGTGGCTGCTTGGGAGGAAGCAATGTAACCTCATTGGTTGCTTTGATTTTGAGTGGGTGGAAAGCCGGAGTCCACTGCGGCAAGCGCTCTTGGTTTTCATCTGATGTGTCTGCAACTTATTTTGTTATTATTTTCTATCTCAGTTTTCCCTGGTTCACCAACATCATTTATTTAAATGTAAAGTTTTCTAACATATGGTGCGAATTATCGACAGCCTTAACTATACTACGTATTTCATTGGTGAAATATATCCAAAATTAAATATTACAAAACTAATTTTATTCACATAAAATAAGAACTCTTTGAAGTTTAAAATTTCTAATTTTTTGGAGTGCACACACGTATATAGCTGATTTATATATCAACTCACGTCATTACAATATCACAAAATTGTTCTTGACGCAAGAAGCTTTTCCATGACGGAATACCAGCTCATTTTTAGAACAGTCAATAAATATTTTGTTTTCTTTCGTCCTGAATTTTACCACTGACATCAGTTACATTTGCAACTTCGGTTTTTGTCGTTTGCTGTCATAGTTTCATACAGTTTCAAAGGCCATTAAACCAATTTTATGTATTTTCCATTCATTCCCATTAATTCACATGTACAGGTTTTGGTATCTTTTTTCTTATAAATATTCTAAACTTCTTTAAAAAAACTGCAATTATTTATTAATAATGGAATAGTTTATTTAGTAAGACGTGCAGTCTGTTTTAAAGTGTAGATTATAAAAGAGTTTTCTTGAAGCGCACGCACACCTGTAATCGGGGATTTAAGTAACTCAGATTTTCTAATGGTAGAAACTTGTAGCGCTTCGCTTTTACGTACATCTTCAGAGAAAAGTGGTTAAAATTGCGCGTATTGTGTTACACTGTTAGAAATAATTACACAACACTTTGTATTTCCATATGCACAGTAGAATTCCCGTCGGTATAGGGAAGAGGAACAAAGCACAAGGAGAGAGAGACGAGACGCACTGCAACAAATAAGAGTGTTTCGCAACGCTGGTTTGTCTCGCAGGCAATAACTGTATTTTCGTTAACAGTGTTTCAACGCGGGGCTAAATGTGATCACAGGTAGGCTGTTGAGAGAAGCGAATGGCGCGGGCCAGAGAGCAGTACCAGACCAGAGAGACAAAGCTTAGAATCGATTTCACTCTGCAACACAAAGATTCTTGTTGAAAGATGGCGACCGAGATAAGTGAAAATAAACGAATTTAAGTGAAGAAAAAAGAAGATGGGAAAAGGGTCCTTTCTACAAGCATGATATTAGAGTGTTTATAGAGAAAGGTTCATGGTTGATTTCAAAGATTAATATACATTTTATTGTTAGCGAGATATTTTGATAAGCGAACTCTAGTACAGAAAATGCCACAACTCAATATATGTATATACAGTTATATTCTGTTTTAATTTTCGTTTGTTGCATGGAATAATTTCACTTACTTAACTACGCTAATTTGCAATGCTTTTATGCGATGCCTGGCTAGACATTACTTGGTGATTAGCGTGCGTGGCTACGTATCAGAAGTTTCAAGGCTCTAGCTATGGTATGCCACAGAAGACAGACTGTACTTTCAGCTTCGAGGGTGTTATAACCGTGGCAGTCATTTCTACTGTACGGTCAAGAGAAATCCTATAGGCGGAATGTGCTGCTGGATAGTTGCCTCTGATCAACAATTCAAAATGAAAGCATACTATGCCTTCATTTTGGGGTCTTTAACCTAACTGTCCCCGCATTGCATGAGATACCTCTTACGTTTAAAACACCAACTACTACAAAGGATCCGTTCTAGCTGACTACTGTGGCGCCACGGTCAACTAAAGGTCTCTCGTGTCTGTTTGAAGCTTTTAATTGATTAAATTGAACCACCATTATGAATCTTCTACTCCGTCGATAAATCAGTTTTCGTTTAGTTAGACCAGCTGAGCTGTGCTCTAAAAGTTATAACTATATGTGTTTCAGTCTCAAGTGTTATTATCCTATTATGATCCGACAAAGTAAACAGTAAGTTGATAAGCCTACTTACCAGTTGCTCACTCTTTCGTCAGTAGTTTCAGACAAAGAGTCTCATCTAACCATTGAGATATATATATGATAGTATTGCAATGTACTCTGAAGACATTCGTAAGTCTCGCACCGCTAAAAACGGGGTTTCGATACTCGTTTCTGGCACAGCACAGACAACCCATTACGTATCATCGTCCATAAAAACAAATAAACAAAATACTTAGGCTTAATACTAGATTTATACTTTCATTTATTACAGTTGTTAATTAATTATGACAATATTATCATGGTTAATAACCTGTGAGACCAACTCAGAATAATTATTAATTGGTTATTCATATTATTTTCAATTATTACACATTTATTTCCAACTAATTTTTAGCCTACCTTCTATCACCTTCAGAGAAGTTCTGGGGGAAAACTATTTCTGTTATGGTGCTTGAGGACTGGGATTCGATCCTGGGTGTTCTTGATAGAATGGTTGGCGCATTTTTTTACTTCCTCATTACAAGTTAGACCCATATCACTAATTAAGTGCTTTCAAGAAAAGTATCCAGGTTTCGTTGACTGAGTGTGTGATCGGACAGATGTTGACATCTTTCATAATTCATTTGTTTTGGGCACGGCATGGCCAGGTGGGTTAAGGCGTTCGACTCGTAATCCGAGGGTCGCGAGTTCAAATCCCCGTCGCACTAAACATGCTCGTTCTTTCAGCCGTGGGTGCTTTATAATGTGACGGTCAATCCCACTATTCGTTGGTAAAAGAGTAGCCCAAGAGGTGGCGGTGGGCGGTAATGACTAGCTGCCTTCCCTCTAGTCTTACACTGTTAAATTAGGGACGGCTAGCGCAGATAGACCTCGTGTAGCTTTGCGCAAAATTCAAAAACCAATCAAACAATAATTTATTTTGTGCATACTTCATATCCCTTCTTTAATTTATCATATTGTTTTCTTCTCTGGTATGGTAGGCTATTACAGAAAGGTCGGTGTTGCCGAATTATAATGAGTCTGCTATGTTACTGAATTTTAACTTAATGGGCTTTATTGTGGAATAAAAGCTTGTTTGTTTGTCTCGAAAGCACTAGCCATCCCTTATTTAGCAGTGTAAGACTAGAGAAAAAGTAGCTGGATATCATCACCCACCGCCAATCGTCGGCTACCCTTTTTACCAACGAAGAGTGGAAATGACCGTAACATTATAACGCTCCCACGGCTGAAAAGACGAGCAAGTTTGGTGTGACGGGAACTCAAAGCCGCAACCCTCAACGTAGGAGTCGCTTGCCTTAACCACTTGGCCATGCCGGGCCAGAATACAAGCTTTGGTAAACAAAAATACATAAAGTATCATCCATATTTTGGCTTGATAAATTACAGTTTTGAACAAAAACTCTCGTGAACAGATGTCACGAAAATAGATATACATTTCCGGTGTACACAGTCATGTGAAAAAGTTAAGACACCCTATGAAAGCCTGTATACTTTTGTAATATTTTTGGATATATAGATATTTAATCTCAATTCCAACTATACTGAGAGATTATAGGAATATAACTAAACAATTAAAACTGAAGAAAAGACTTTTCAAGATCTTCTGTAAATGTAATTCTACAAAAATGAATATTCTAACTGAGGAAAAAGTTAGGACACCCTACCCCCTAATAGCTAGTGTTACCCCCATTGGCTGAAATAACTGCAGTGAGACGCTTCTTAGCCATCTACCAGTCTCTGACATCGGTCTGAAGAAAGTTTGCCCCACTTTTCAATGCTGAATTCTGTCAGCTCTGAGATGTTTGAGGGATTTTTTGCATGTACAGCCCGTTTCAGGTCACCCCACAGCATCTCAATGGGATTAAAGCCTGGGCTTTGACTCAGCTATTCCAGGACTCTCCATTTCTTAGCTTTCAGCCAGTAGTTGGTGGATTTACTGGTATGTTTTGGGTCATTGTCGTGTTAAAGGGTCCAGTTCCGCTTCAGCTTTAGTTTTCGTACAGATGGTCTCACATGATCCTCAAGCACCCTCTGATACACAGTAGAATTCATGGTGGATTCTATGATTGTGAGCTGTCCAAGTCCTGATGCAGCAAAGTAGCCCCAAACCATGACACTTCCACCTCCATGTTTCACAGTTGGTATGAGGTTCTTTTCCTGGAATGTTGTATTTGGTTTACGCCAAACATGTCCTCTATTCTGGTATTCAAATAATTTAATTTTGGACTCATCTGTCCAAAGAACATTATTCCAGAAGTCCTGGTCTTTGTCTACATTCTCTCTGGCAAACTTCAGTCTGGCCTTGATGTTTCCTCCTTACACACATCCCATGCAAGTTAAACTTGTGCAGTCTCTGTCTGACTGTAGAGGCATGCACTTTCACATCAACAGTAGCCAGAGCCTGCTGTAGGTCTCGTGATGACATGTTAGGGTGTTTGGAGACCTCTTTTAGCATCTTGCGGTCTGCTCTCGGGGTGAACTTGCTTGGACGATCAGATCTGGACATGTTGGCAGTTGTTTTGAAAGCTTTCCACTTGTTGACTATTTTCCGGACAGTGGAATGGCTAATTTCAAAATATTTTGGGATCTTTCTAAATCCCTTACCAGACTCATAAGCTGCTACAATTTTCTTTCTGAAGGCCTCAGACAGCTCTTTTGCTCTCACCATGGTGCTCACTCTCACTTCAACAATCAGGAACACACGAAACTAAATTTCTGAGGTTTAAATAGGGCAAGCTTCATTCAAAATGCTGAGTAATGATCTTCTAATCACGTACACCTGGTGTGATACACCTGTGTGTGAGTTGAGCCATTTTAAGTGGGAATAAATGTGGAGATGTCCTAACTTTTTCCTTAGTTAGAATATGGACTTTTGTAGAAGTACATTTACAGAAGATCTTGAAAAGTCTTTTCTTCAGTTTTAATTGTTTAGTTATATTCCTATAATCTCTCAGTATTGTTAAAATTGAGATTAAATGCCTATATATCCAAAAAATGTTACAAAAATACACAGGCTTTCATAGGGTGTCCTAACTTTTTCACATGACTGTACATATATATGTTCGTTTAAAGCTGAAAATAGGCTTCATAAAAGACCGTGTTTCGTTATATATGTGTTAGTTTGAAGATGAAAATAGGCTTAATAAACCACCTTGTTTGAAATTAGCAACATTTTCTTAGTATTATTTCTCTTGCGCTGTGTATTTCAAGAGGTTTTTAGACGCCTCACGGGTTAGATTATTTTCACAGGATGTCTTATTTTTATATAAACTCGACTTGAACACCGGATGGAAAGTTTGTTGTTGTTTTTTTCATATATATAAATTCAGTGTGGTCAGCATTTGTCTTTCAACAATATATCTTTATAACTTTTCTTCCCGGCGTTTAATTTGTTAAATTTTTATTGACCTGACGATAAGTTTTTGAACTATTCACTTAAAAAGCATATCGAGCATGTTTTTGTTATTGGAACTGTTTATCTACTTAACCCTAAATTTAAAGCAATTTTTACTCTTATTTATTTTTATTTTTCTGGCGGTTAAAAATTTCCACTCGCAATCAGTAGGTCGCGTGTTTGAATCACCAAATATTCCCGCCCTTTCAGCTAAGGGAGCGTCATAATGCCCGGCTAAATCCTCTGTTCGATGAAATCAGTCTCAAAGTTGACGATGAGTGGTGTTGAATAGCTACTTTCCCTTTGATCTGTTGCTTTTAAATTTGGAACCGATAGCGCGTATTCTTCGAACTAAATTCAATAACAACAAATGAATTTATCTCCTTCTTCCACTTTCCTCACAAAATGTTGTGACAAAGCTTTGTCACAAAATTCACAAGAGGGCAGCACAAACAAAGACCTTGTCTTTATTTATTCATTCTTCGAGAAGTGACTTCCAAATAAAAACAAATTGCTTTCCCGTCACGATGCTGATTAAATCAGATGAGATCTGGTGCAGGTAAACGAAGGACAAGTTCGTAACACGTCTGCATAACAGAGAAAGTAGTCCACAAGACTTGATTAGCACGCCACCGTACAGATTGAGAATGGTGGTTAATGTTATTGTGGCAGCAGTGCTTTCTGGACTTATTAGCTTCTGTGGTTAGCTCCCAGCAGGCCCAGCATGGCCAGGTGTGTTAAGGCGTTCGACTCGTAATATGAGGGTTGCGGGTTCGAATCACCGTTGCACCAAACTTTTTCAGCCGTGGGAGCGTTATAATGTGACGGTCAATCCCACTATTCGTTGATAAAAGAGAAGCCCATGAGTTGGCGGTGGACGGTGATGACTAGCTGTCTTCCCTCTGGTCTTACACTGCTAAATTAGGGACGACTAGCGCAGATAGCACTCGTGTAGATTTGCGCGAAATTCAAAACCAAACAAACAAAAGCTCCTAGCAACTTTTTCTCGAATTATTATTTAAAGAGCGAAAGTGTTGCACGAGTGAATTTTGTCACAGCACACATACAAAGACGAGCAAACATATAGAAAATTGTTTCCCTGAGCTCTGATAAAAAAAAACAACAACAAACAAACAAATAAATAAACTGAAAGTTTCGAACCTACCCCTTTATCAGTTTCTCCCGTCACTAATATAGGCTCCCCCCAGTGACATAGCATTATATCTGAACCTACCCCTTTATCAGTTTCTCCCGTCACTAATATAGGCTCCCCCCAGTGACATAGCATTATATCTGAACCTACCCCTTTATCAGTTTCTCCCGTCACTAATATAGGCTCCCCCCAGTGACATAGCATTATATCTGCAGACTCACACAGCTAGAAATTGGATTTCGATATCTGTGATTGGCAGAGCGCAGATAGCCCATTGTGTAGGTTTGTGCTAAATTCCAAACAGGCTATTAAAACACACTAATACAGGCCCCTTAGTTGTTTGATCTAAGTTATTCGTATACTGATTGATTATAATCAACAATGTGTGTTTTATTAAATATAAAAAAATGCAAGCAATTTGAATATTTTCGGCTATAAAAAGTTAGGAAACGTCAAGAAGTGTTTTTTAGGTAAGTTGTATCTCGTATCACTACGTGTCTGTTAACGTTGCATTTTCGTTGTAACTTTTAGTTTTTGTTTGTTTGTTTTTCATTTTCCTGCTCAACCGCTGGATTTACAACGCTGAAATCAGAGGTTCAATTCCTCTCGGTGGACTTAGCAGATAGCCTGATGTGGCTTTGCTGTGAGAAAACACAACGCAGCCATTTTCCTGCAAGAATCTAAAAACAGAACAACCTCGTAAAAAAGACACCTCAAATGTCTTCAGCGTGAAACTATGTGTTTCTTTATTTATTTCCTGAATTTTGCGCAAAGCGTAGAGAGGACTAACTGTGCTATCCATAATTTTAAAGTAATAATTTAAAGAGAAGGCTGCCAATCAACAGTACTCACCGCCAACTCTTGGGCTACTTTTGTCAGACATAATAGTGGGATTTGACTGTCGCTCTTATAATAAACCCACAGCCCCAAAGTGCGGAGCACGATTGTTTTAAGCGATAACGGGACATAAACCGGAGATCCTAGGACTAAGAATTGGGCATACTAACCACTGGGCGCATTCGGTACCATAGAACGAAACAAGTTTCAGTCTAACAACAGGAAGACATGTAATATAGAACTAAACAAAAATAACAGTTTCGTTTCGAGAAATTTAATCTTTTCTTCTCTGCTGGAGAAGACTCATCTCTACCAACATTTAATCATCTAAAGTTCCACGTGTTTATAAAACGGGCACAACGAAAGTAAAGTGATGACACTGTCAGACTTACCTGATGCAGGTATAAACTCGATGAAGCTTTAGGAAGCAAATGCAGCAGTTTTCGTAGCGTTCTCTAACCTTTCTAAGGCACAAAAAAATTACAAATTTGGCTTTAGTGGAAAGTTTGTTGTGAGTTTGGTATCGTTAATCAAACCTATCAGATAATTGACATGAGATACGTTAGAGAGTCACGAGGTTGGAAACAATCGCGCGCTAGAAAACAAAAGATGTCTCCGGCCATAGAAACTTTGATGAAAGTGTTTACTCAGAAGTACAATAGATCTATAAGAGACCAGCGATTTCATTCCGTTGAAAAGAAAGCTTAAAAAATTTCAGCAAAATGAGAGAGTTATTGGCACTTAGTTCGAGTGAATATATATATATACTGCTATAAAACTCGGTGTCATAAAACATCAGTTGCTGTGACTCGACTACAAAGGGACCTTGTACTATGTGAATAGGAAACTAAGACTGTTTATGTTAATTTAAACTACAGTTCACCAGACGATCACAGAGAAACAAACCTACATCTAACTTTCTTCATCAAATATCTTACATCATCCAGTGTTATTTTACGGATACTTTTAAGCCTAGTTTTAACTGTGACTGGTAAAGTTCCACATTCACCTCGGTTTTTAAATAGTTTATATAAAACAGCATGAAGACAACATGTTTTAAATTACGATTTGTTTCTGTATTGCTGTTGTATCGTTTTCATTCACTTGTAATATTTACTTAAAAGTTGTTGTTCTAATTTCTTGAATGGATATTATTCACTCACAAAAAGAGTGCAATAGCTTTTTTTATTATTTTTATTATCCTTGGTTGAAGTTGGTTCTCTGTTCAAAGAGAACTTAGTTCTGTTAGCTATGTATTTACTACAGTAGATGTGGAAAGGAATCCCACAGCGCATGCCTATTCTGGGATGAAACTTCAAATCATTTTTATTTGATTTCAGTAATACTGAGGCCTATTCTTTCAAGAGAGTTTTATTAATTTCTAAGCCTGATTGTTTCCCAGTTGTCTCTCAACTAATACATTATTTCATTCTCTATGCATACAAAAAACGTTGTCAACATGAGCATGTAGTTTAAACACTGAGCTGAAATCGAAGTTTGATAAAAAGGAATTTATCCTTATTGCACTAATTAATTAATAAACACCTCCAGTTTATGATACTGGATAAAAATATTACAAGGCATTTAATAGTGGGTGAAAACATCTGAACATTTAATATTTTTAAAGTGTTATCGATATAACACTAACAAAAATAAAAACCCAAATTATGAAGATCACTAAACACTGCTGTAAAACGGGCCTGAGTGAAATCCAGCGATGGATACTTCTACAGACAAGTGTTAAACATAATTTAAAGACATATAATACAAATGTCACAAACGTTCCTTGTCACAACGACTAGTTTCAATGTTCTTATAAAGTCTAATTATTTGTCAGCTGCTCTCTTTCTGATTACTTTATACTAATATTAACTCGGTTTTATATCCTACATTTCATTACTTTATACTAATATTAACTAAGTTTTATATCCTACATTTCATTACTTTATACTAATATTAACTAGGTTTTATATCCTACATTTCATTACTTTATACTAATATTAACTAGGTTTTATATACTACATTTCATTACTTTATACTAATATTAACTAGGTTTTATATACTACATTTCATTACTTTATACTAATATTAACTAGGTTTTATATACTACATTTCATTACTTTATACTAATATTAACTAGGTTTTATATACTACATTTCATTACTTTATACTAATAATAACTAGGTTTTATATCCTACATTTCATTACTTTATACTAATATTAACTAGGTTTTATATACTACATTTCATTACTTTATACTAATATTAACTAGGTCTTATATACTACATTTCATTACTTTATACTAATATTAACTAGGTTTTATATACTACATTTCATTACTTTATACTAATATTAACTAGGTTTTATATACTACATTTCATTACTTTATACTAATATTAACTAGGTTTTATATCCTACATTTCATTACTTTATACTAATATTAACTAGGTTTTATATCCTACATTTCATTACTTTATACTAATATTAACTAGGTTTTATATACTACATTTCATTACTTTATACTAATATTAACTAGGTTTTATATACTACATTTCATTACTTTATACTAATATTAACTAGGTTTTATATACTACATTTCATTACTTTATACTAATATTAACTAGGTTTTATATACTACATTTCATTACTTTATACTAATATTAACTAGGTTTTATATCCTACATTTCATTACTTTATACTAATATTAACTAGGTTTTATATCCTACATTTCATTACTTTATACTAATATTAACTAGGTTTTATATCCTACATTTCATTACTTTATACTAATATTAACTAGGTTTTATATACTACATTTCATTACTTTATACTAATATTAACTAGGTTTTATATACTACATTTCATTACTTTATACTAATATTAACTAGGTTTTATATACTACATTTCATTACTTTATACTAATATTAACTAGGTTTTATATACTACATTTCATTACTTTATACTAATATTAACTAGGTTTTATATCCTACATTTCATTACTTTATACTAATATTAACTAGGTTTTATATACTACATTTCATTACTTTATACTAATATTAACTAGGTTTTATATACTACATTTCATTACTTTATACTAATATTAACTAGGTTTTATATACTACATTTCATTACTTTATACTAATATTAACTAGGTTTTATATACTACATTTCATTACTTTATACTAATATTAACTAGGTTTTATATCCTACATTTCATTACTTTATACTAATATTAACTAGGTTTTATATCCTACATTTCATTACTTTATACTAATATTAACTAGGTTTTATATCCTACATTTCATTACTTTATACTAATATTAACTAGGTTTTATATCCTACATTTCATTACTTTATACTAATATTAACTAGGTTTTATATCCTACATTTCATTACTTTATACTAATATTAACTAGGTTTTATATACTACATTTCATTACTTTATACTAATATTAACTAGGTTTTATATACTACATTTCATTACTTTATACTAATATTAACTAGGTTTTATATACTACATTTCATTACTTTATACTAATATTAACTAGGTTTTATATCCTACATTTCATTACTTTATACTAATATTAACTAGGTTTTATATCCTACATTTCATTACTTTATACTAATATTAACTAGGTTTTATATCCTACATTTCATTACTTTATACTAATATTAACTAGGTTTTATATACTACATTTCATTACTTTATACTAATATTAACTAGGTTTTATATCCTACATTTCATTACTTTATACTAATATTAACTAGGTTTTATATCCTACATTTCATTACTTTATACTAATATTAACTAGGTTTTATATCCTACATTTCATTACTTTATACTAATATTAACTAGGTTTTATATACTACATTTCATTACTTTATACTAATATTAACTAGGTTTTATATCCTACATTTCATTACTTTATACTAATATTAACTAGGTTTTATATACTACATTTCATTACTTTATACTAATATTAACTAGGTTTTATATCCTACATTTCATTACTTTATACTAATATTAACTAGGTTTTATATCCTACATTTCATTACTTTATACTAATATTAACTAGGTTTTATATCCTACATTTCATTACTTTATACTAATATTAACTAGGTTTTATATACTACATTTCATTACTTTATACTAATATTAACTAGGTTTTATATCCTACATTTCATTACTTTATACTAATATTAACTAGGTTTTATATACTACATTTCATTACTTTATACTAATATTAACTAGGTTTTATATACTACATTTCATTACTTTATACTAATATTAACTAGGTTTTATATACTACATTTCATTACTTTATACTAATATTAACTAGGTTTTATATACTACATTTCATTACTTTATACTAATATTAACTAGGTTTTATATCCTACATTTCATTACTTTATACTAATATTAACTAGGTTTTATATACTACATTTCATTACTTTATACTAATATTAACTAGGTTTTATATACTACATTTCATTACTTTATACTAATATTAACTAGGTTTTATATACTACATTTCATTACTTTATACTAATATTAACTATTTCATTACTTTATACTAGGTTTTATATACTACATTTCATTTACTTTAATATTAACTAGGTTTTATATACTACATTTCATTACTTTATACTAATATTAACTAGGTTTTATATACTACATTTCATTACTTTATACTAATATTAACTCGGTTTTATATACTACATTTCATTACTTTATACTAATATTAACTAGGTTTTATATACTACATTTCATTACTTTATACTAATATTAACTAGGTTTTATATACTACATTTCATTACTTTATACTAATATTAACTAGGTTTTATATACTACATTTCATTACTTTATACTAATATTAACTAGGTTTTATATACTACATTTCATTACTTTATACTAATATTAACTAGGTTTTATATACTACATTTCATACTGATACGTTTTTTGCTGTTTCTTTTATATCCAAGATTTTGACATGGAGAAGACACAACTGTGGGCATTTGTTATAGTTAGAAATCATGAAAGGTTTCGAACATTAGGTGAAGATACTGATAAATCGAGTTATCTTCTTTTTGTTTTCTGTGAAGTTTAAACATTATTAATACTAATATCATCACAATCTCCAAGTCTCGTTTTTTATTTGTTTTTGGTTTTAACCCGAACAACTCTTTTAGATATGAATGCTCCATGAAGCTCTCCAAGACTGAACTTCCCAAAACCTAGGTTCTCTGGCGTTCTATTTGAATATCTGGATTTTGTTTTTCAAATTCCTGTACTGCACATCATTGCACAATATTATTCATCCATAGTGTTACACATCGACAGTAACCCTTTATTTTTCTTGGATAAAAGGCTACAGGACAGATCCAGATTTTATTGTTTTAGTTGATTTGTTGCAGAACAAAACATTTAAGTTTTCTTTGTTCAAGTTGCTATAAACTTAGCCGCAACACGACATCACGATATTCTCTGTATGCGTTGCTTTACCACCCAGTAAAATCCCAAACTTGGTTTGTACGAAATGTTGCTTTGCTACACAACAGCATTCGAACTTTATTTGTCTGATTTGCTTTACCACACCACAGCATCCAAACTTTGTTTCTCCGATTTGCTTAGCTACACGACAGCATCTAAACTTTGTTTTTCCGGTTTGCTTTGCTACACGACAGCATCTAAACTTTGTTTGCCCGATTTGCTTTGCCAAACACCAGCATCCAAACTTTCTTTATCTGATTTGTTTTGCTACATAACAACACCTAAACTTTGTTTGTCCGAGTTGCTTCGCTACACAACAGCATCCAAACTATGTTTGTCCGACTTGATTCGCCTCGCAACAACATCAGACTTTCATTAGTTTTTTTTTTTCCATAATTTTCTGTGAAAGTGAAAACATCATCATAAACTCAGAAATGAATCAGATGTATCCTGAAAAAAAACCCAACTAAATTACAGTGGCTTGTTTTAGATATTAGAACAAACTACAAAAGAGATATTCGTGCTAGCCCTTCCTGTTTTTGTACTGACAGACAAGAGAGTTTGGTTTGGTTTGTTTTGAATTTCGCGTAAAGCTAGTCAAAGGCTATCTGCGCTAGCCGTCCCTAATTTACCAGTGTAAGACTAGAGGGAAGACAACTAGTGATCACCGCACACCGTTAACTCTCGGGCTTCCCTTTTATCAACGAATAGTGGAACTGACTGTCACATTATAACGCCCCCAAGGCTGAAAGGGCGAGCATGTTTGGTGCGACGAAGATTCGAACCCGCGACCCTCAGATTACGAGTCGAACGCCTTAACCTACCTGGCCATGCTGGGCCAGACAAGAAAGACGGCAGCAACTTAAAATCGCCCACCGCCTATTCTATAGCTACTCATATCAAATGACGGTCTTTGGATGTCATTCGTTCAACGCATTTACTGCTCCACAGTGAGAAATGCGATGTTGTGGAAACGGGATGTAAATCTTCAATTCTCGGATTCAAAGTCCGGCACGCTAACCCCTAAGCAACACCTTATATAATGTATAATAATAAATTAATAGTAATATTCTTACACATCTCCGTCACCTGCTGATACAGAGGTAAGTCTATGGATTTAGAACGCTAAAATCAGAGGTTTGGTTTCCTTTGGTGGACACAGCAGATAGCCTGATGTGGCTTTGCTAAAAGAAAGGAACACAAAAAACAGGTTTACACATCTTTAGCGTGTCTGCTAGGCTTAAAGATATTTCATTCCCGTGTGTCCTTACTGTTGCAAAAATACATTAATTCTTTATCAACAAATTGAAATCTATTTATGCCTACTTACATTTTCTTCTATCGACTTAAATGTCCAGTTTAATAACAACCAGAAAGTTCTACGGAACGAAAACCTTAGTTGTTCTATGTTTTCAGAACGTTGTTAAATAAATAATGGGAAATAAACGAAATAAATTGTGCTAGAAAGGAATTATAGAGGCAACTGTTGCTTATGAAAAGAACAAAAAACATTTGTTCGCATGTGATATAAAGTACATAACGGGATATAAATTTCCGCAATTCGAATTACATCTATCTTGCTCTAAATTTAGAGTTTTTATTATCAACCCTGAACAAGCGTTTGATATTGAAAATTATATATGTATGTGTATATATAAATAATTCAATATTATATCACGATATTGATTTCTGTAGTTAGTGCGTATGTGCTTATTATGGTGCTGCGTAATATCATAGAGTAAATTCTTATCAAGTGTTGAGGTATATTGGTTATTGAAAATGTATTATATATGTCAATAAAGTTTTCACCAGATTTAGACAGTCAACGGATAAATTGTTAACGTTCCAGAAACTAGATGTGATGATGTGATTCGAGAAAGAAGTTGAAAACTTGGATTTTTGGTGCGAACAAAATTATTAAATATTTCTAAAGAATGAACAAGTTTCAAGTGGAATCAAATTAGGATTAGCATCACCTTAGAAACTAAATCACTTTGAATATTCTTTGTTTCATCTATTTCTTTTAGAAACTAAATCGCTTTGAATATTCTTTGTTTCATCTATTTCTTTTAGAAACTAAATCGCTTTGAATATTCTTTGTTTCATTTATTTCTTTTAGAAACTAAATCATTTTGAATATTCTTTGTTTCATTTATTTCTTTTAGAAACTAAATCACTTTGAATATTCTTTGTTTCATCTATTTCTTTTAGAAACTAAATCTCTTTGAATATTCTTTGTTTCATCTATTTCTTTTAGAAACTAAATCGCTTTGAATATTCTTTGTTTCATCTATTTCTTTTAGAAACTAAATCGCTTTGAATATTCTTTGTTTCATCTATTTCTTTTAGAAACTAAATCGCTTTGAATGTTCTTTGTTTCATCTATTTCTTTTAGAAACTAAATCGCTTTGAATGTTCTTTGTTTCATCTATTTCTTTTAGAAACTAAATCGCTTTGAATGTTCTTTGTTTCATCTATTTCTTTTAGAAACTAAATCGCTTTGAATGTTCTTTGTTTCATCTATTTCTTTTAGAAACTAAATCGCCTTGAATGTTCTTTGTTTCATCTATTTCTTTTAGAAACTAAATCGCTTTGAATATTCTTTGTTTCATCTATTTCTTTTAGAAACTAAATCACTTTGAATATTCTTTGTTTCATCTATTTCTTTTAGAAACTAAATCGCTTTGAATGTTCTTTGTTTCATCTATTTCTTTTAGAAACTAAATCGCTTTGAATATTCTTTGTTTCATCTATTTCTTTTAGAAACTAAATCACTTTGAATATTCTTTCTTTCATCTATTTCTTTCCTTTCTCTTTGAGAAGGAGAAATTGAGTGGTTGTTCGCATTAGGAGTTATAACCTCAAACTCAAGATATGGCGACTTTTGTCTTATAACATAAGTAAGTTATAGATTTACTATACTTCTATAAGAATTTTAGGGGCCAGCATATGCTTAAAACTGAATCAGAATAAACAAAGAGCTACGCTTAACACTGTGCAGATCAGACTAGACATAGAGCTACGCTTAACACTGGGCAAAACAGTGGAAACAGAAATCTGTGCCAATAGGAGTGAACGTATTTCTGTCTACCGCTATACAAAAACAACAAAAACTGATAAGTTCGAAGTATTTGTGTTCTTTCCCATTAAATTCCAAAGACCTTTCGAACCAAAAAGAGCAAACTTTAAAGTTTACAAAATTGTAAATGAAAAAATAACAAATTTCGCCTGAGTGTAAAATTTTGTCAGGTAAAATACATTCTTCAATCCCTAATGTTTTCAAGTTCAAATTTAAACCACATTAGCGTTTACTGGTGTTTACATAAGTTCAGATTTAGACATATTATTGTTCACTGGTGATTTTAAGTTCGCATTTAGACCACATGATCGTTCACTAATATTTTCACGTGTTCAGATTAGACCACATTATCATTTCCTGGTGTTTTCAAGTTCAGGTTCAGACCACATAATTTTTCACTAATGTTTTAGCAAGTTCAAATTTAGACCACATTATTTTTCACTAATGTTTTCACACAAGTTCAAATTTAGACCACATCATTTTTCACTAATGTTTTCACAAGTTCAAATTTTGACCACATTATTTTTCACTAATGTTTTCACAAGTTCAGATTTAGACCACATTATTTTTCACTAATGTTTTCACAAGTTCAAATTTTGACCACATTATTTTTCACTAATGTTTTAACAAGTTCAAATTTTGACCACATTATTTTTCACTAATGTTTTCACAAGTTCAAATTTTGACCACATTATTTTTCACTAATGTTTTCACAAGTTCAAATTTTGACCACATTATTTTTCACCAATGTTTTCACAAGTTCAGATTTAGAACACATTATTTTTCACTAATGTTTTCACAAGTTCAAATTTTGACCACATTATTTTTCACTAATGTTTTCACAAGTTCAAATTTTGACCACATTATTTTTCACCAATGTTTTCACAAATTCAAATTTTGACCACATTATTTTTCACTAATGTTTTCACAAGTTCAAATTTTGACCACATTATTTTTCACTAATGTTTTCACAAGTTCAAATTTTGACCACATTATTTTTCACTAATGTTTTCACAAGTTCAGATTTAGACCACATTATTTTTCACTAATGTTTTCACAAGTTCAAATTTTGACCACATTATTTTTCACTAATGTTTTCACAAGTTCAGATTTAGACCACATTATTTTTCACTAATGTTTTAACAAGTTCAAATTTTGACCACATTAGTTTTCACCAATGTTTTCACAAGTTCAAATTTTGACCACATAATTTTTCACTAATGTTTTCACAAGTTCAAATTTTGACCACATTATTTTTCACTAATGTTTTCACAAGTTCTGATTTAGACCACATTATTTTTCACTAATGTTTTCACAAGTTCAGATTTAGACCACATTTTTTTTCACTAATGTTTTCACAAGTTCAGATTTAAACCACATTATTTTTCACTAATGTTTTCACAAGTTCAGATTTAGACCACATTATTTTTCACTAATGTTTTCACAAGTTCAGATTTAAACCACACGATCGTTCTCTAGTATTTTCAAGTTTGATAAGTAAGTTAAGGTTCAATTATTTTTAACACTTGTAGGTTTGTTATACATAATCTTTCATTAGATAGCAGGACTCTAGTTTCACAAATCATTTATTTTAACGAGTCTCTCAGCTTCGTGGTGTTAATTGTCTGTAACCATTTTACGCTAATTATTATGGCTTTTTGTAACCTTGGAGATGGATAAATACGTATGTTTAATTGATAGCATTCGTACGAATAGCAAAACAATGTCGTGATTTCTGTTGTTCTGTTGCCGAAATAACTTCAAGAGACACCATACCTTTCATATATTATTTCATATTGAAATAACTACTGAGAACTTACGTTTGCTAAGACGCAACTTAAATTAGATAAATAAAGTTTGTATTAATTCTAATTCTTCGATGTGAGCGAAGTTCAATTTTATAAGCTAGGCCTAAAGCAATACTCAGCCTTGATCTTTTGCGAGTATATTACACCTAACTAATAATGTTGGAATAGAAGGACTTTTCGAATGTTTCTAGTTAGTTAAGAGATTGTTCTTTTGTCTAGAATAATCTCACTTTAGAGAATCTTTAACGAAATATAAATCTTAAATACGCTGAAAGATAGACTGATGAACACTAGGTTTTATACAAGTAATTAAATTTTCAATGGATAAATAAACAGGCGTAATTTTATTGGAACGCGAAAAGCTTTTTACAAAATAGATCGCTCGTCGTGTCTGTCTAGTATTTGATTTGACAAAAACTCAAACAGTTCTAAAAGGCGGTATCGCATTTCTCCCAGGCAAAAGCGCGTCCTCTAAAAGGGGAACGTCAATTTCAGCTGCCGGAACTGAGGTCTAGGGGTCATAAGGGGGTTGTGCTGTTTGGGAGATGTTTGGCGGGAACGAAGCAAAGAGAATGACACCTAGCACCGAATGTTATACAGGCTTTCAAGCCGTGAAGTAAACCTAATCTCCGGTCGTTTTCGTCTTTTTCCCTCAGATCTGATCGGTAAACTGCAGCTACGTTGCTTGTAAATCGAAGAGCATGTAAACATTACTGTTTCTGTACAACTTTGCTACAGAATTGAGAGTACTTTAGTTAAATGTACAGTCATCCTAAGCCTAATCAATAGCGCCATTAGCCTCCAGTGTATATAATATAAAACTCAACTTAATACTGCATTAACCTAACTCTGTCAATGTGATTAAGTGAGATTAGGAGCTTATGTGTTGCGCGAGTATTGTCGCGCTTCATTTTAAGTTCAAATAAACCAGTTTAAAGATTTGTGACACAAAAAGTTCACAGTTTTGTTCAAAGGGGTTAAAATGTTAGCTAATGTCGACTGCAACAATCGTGTCGTCAATTGTGTCAAATTATACATCCATGGCAAGATAAATTCCATTACAAAGAACGAATATCAATACGACAATAAGAAAATAACTTTTCAAAGCGATAACATGAAACAAATTACAATCTGAAAAATAATAAAGAAAGTTAAATTGATCAAAAATACCAAAAGAAGTAACAAATACAAGAGAAGAATGTTTGGTTTACATCTGGAATGTTGGAACATCGAGCTCGCATTAGTTGATGTATTAAAACGGAAAGCTAAATTTTGTAAATATAGGCTACTTATGTAAATCAGTAATTTACGCACCGTAGAACAAATGTTTTTTCCTCAATAGTAACAACATGTTTTTATATATTTGAGCACAAACAAGCCCAGACAAAAAGGGGTAAATAAGCTAAATACGCTACATGAATTAAAAGGACTCTCAGGGTACAGTTTGTAATGTAGGACATAAAACGTATTTTGGGGATTCTTTTAATTGTTTGTGCTCATTTGTGTTCATTTAAATGTTATTTCTCACAGGTTTGGATTTTCTATTTTTAATGTAGTCCTTCCTTTTCATTTTATTTTGCTTAACTTTAAAATTCTACATATATATTGCTTGACTGTTTCATTATTAATTTTAATACATATCTACACACATTATGTTTTCACTTTTTGTACTTCCTGCATTTCAAAAATTTCTCGACTTTATCTCTCTTCACGATTATTTAGGCTGGGCGGGGCTTGATAGTTGACGTGTCAGGCTGCCATTGGGGATTACTAGGAGGTTTGACACGTGATGCCCTCTACTTTAGGCCTAAGTAGCGTTATAAAAATGACAGTTGGCCTTGTTATTTGGCTGACCATGGGATAATGAGGTAACAGTCATAAATCATAGTATAAATATTAAAATAATCTCTGTGATTTACTGTTTATAAATTTCAAAATATAATTAACTGTTGGATGTTCCTGAAATGATTTATCTTCGAGCAGAGGGTTGGCAGAACTCAGATTTAACAACTGAAACGAAATATACATAACGTTAAACAGAACCCCACGTGCACCAGAATAGGAAAACAGGATAAGCGTATAATTGTATGAACTTATTGTGTTGCGGCGTAATAGTCTCATAAATAAAAATTAATGATAGAGGTTTTCATTTTTTTTTGTTTTTTTAACTTAATCTATAAATTAGTATAACACCATGAAGTAATTATGACGAATGTCTAAATATTTACGTTTTTAATAACCTAAATTATTTCACATTTTATATTTGGAGAAGTGTTGCAAAAGTAATCCAATCACTTTTTACTAACTATAATAAAAAAGAAATACATTTTATACCGTTTAAATGGTCTAGATTTAGGCTTACCGTGTCTTTGTAGTTATCGTGAAATCAACCTTCTATTTACTTTGAGTACACTCAACATGTTGTGTGTAAGTTGTCCCCCAGTGACACAGCGGTATGTCTGCAGACTCGCACTGCTAGAACCGTTTTCGAATACAGATAGCCCCTTGTGTAGCTTTGTGCTTAATTCCAAGCGAAAAAAAAGCGTATCAGTTATTTGAACATTTTTATTCTTAAAATCGAAAAAGATGTTTAGTGGTAATACCATCTCTGATGTGTTATTGTTAACACAATGCAACATAGGGAGAAGAGATAAAAAAGATGTTCAGTGGTAATACCATCTCTGATGTGTTATTGTTCACACAATGCAACACAAAGAGAAGAGATTAAAAAGATGTTCAGTGGTATTACCATCTCTGATGTGTTATTGTTCACACAATGCAACACAGAGAGAAGAGATAAAAAAGATGTTCAGTGGTAATACCATCTCTGATGTGTTATTGTTCACACAATGCAACACAAAGAGAAGAGATCAAAAAGATGTGCAGTGGTAATACCATGTCTGATGTGTTATTGTTCACACAATGCAACACAGAGAGAAGATATAAAAAAGATGTTCAGTGGTAATATCATCTCTGATGTGTTACTGTTCACACAATGCAACACAGAGAGAAGAGATCAAAAAGATGTGCAGTGGTAATACCATGTCTGATGTGTTATTGTTAACACAATGCAACACAGAGAGAAGAGATCAAAAAGATGTTCAGTGGTAATACCATCTCTTATGTGTTATTGTTAACACAATGCAACACAAAGAGAAGAGATTAAAAAGATGTTCAGTGGTAATACCATCTCTGATGTGTTATTGTTCACACAATGCAACACAGAGAGAAGAGATCAAAAAGATGTTCAGTGGTAATACCATCTCTGATGTGTTATTGTTCACACAATGAACACGGAGAGAAGAGATCAAAAAGATGTTCAGTGGTAATACCATCTCTGATGTGTTATTGTTCACACAATGCAACACAGAGAGAAGAGATAAAAAAGATGTTCAGTGGTAATACCATCTCTGATGTGTTACTGTTCACACAATGCAACACAGAGAGAAGATATAAAAAAGATGTTCAGTGGTAATACTATCTCTGATGTGTTACTGTTCACACAATGCAACACAGAGAGAAGAGATCAAAAAGATGTTCAGTGGTAATACCATCTCTGATGTGTTATTGTTAACACAATGCAACACAGAGAGAAGAGATCAAAAAGATGTTCAGTGGTAATACTATCTCTGATGTGTTATTGTTCACACAATGCAACACAAAGAGAAGATATCAAAAAGATGTTTAGTGGTAATACCATCTCTGATGTGTTATTGTTCACACAATGCAACACAGAGAGAAGAGATCAAAAAGATGTTCAGTGGTAATACCATCTCTGATGTGTTATTGTTCACACAATGCAACACAAAGAGAAGAGATTAAAAAGATGTTCAGTGGTAATACTATCTCTGATGTGTTATTGTTCACACAATGCAACACAAAGAGAAGAGATCAAAAAGATGTTCAGTGGTAATACTATCTCTGATGTGTTACTGTTCACACAATGCAACACAGAGAAAAGAGATCAAAGCTCGAAGTTTAGTTATATTTATTCCAGATTTTTCTCCCAACAATAGGCTTTCACATAATGCCTTAAACCCGTGTGTTTATAATATACAGACTTAGGCATATAAATACCTCACAAAAACAAATATTATGACAAACGTAAAAGGCTTACTCGTTAAAAAATATAGTACATGTAATACACGAGGGTGTTAGGGACAAACATTTCCATTCTGACCCTCGTTGGTCTTATAGAAAATAAGGTTTTTAGACTGAGAGTAGATGAAACAAACAAAGTGTGGTGGAGGACCTGTCGCGGATTAAGTGTGTAATAGAACATCTCCGTTACCTCATAGTTTCGTTATACATGTATATAACAATAGAGTGAAAACTCGACATTCGTTCTACGTGATGACATCGCGTTTCACGCCGCGTACCCGTGGCGCGCGTGGTCCTTGATCCTTGTGGTACAGTTTGTGGAAGAGTGCCTAATGAAGTGGGGAGAGCATTGGATAAACATCGCTTCTAGTATCAAGGATGATTGTTAGAGGCCACGCGAATGGCTGCCGTCAGAACTGTAGGTCTGATGGCATATTTAACTGAATCGTATATCTGTGTAATGGAACAAGAGATAACGCGGTAATTATGTCCCCAACGGTTTTACGTAACGCCCTCCTTATGAAAACATTTTTCAGAATTTCACAAAAGAAGGTTAATCGGTAAGAAGTTATAAATATTTCATGGTGTTGTTAGCTTTCAACGTAACTTCTCTTCATAGGAAACGGCCGTTTCTTTCAACGTAACTTGTCTTCATAGAAAACGGCCGTTTCTTTCAACGTAACTTCTCTTCATAGAAAACGGCCGTTTCTTTCAACGTAACTGCTCTTCATAGGAAACGGCCGTTTCTTTTATTTCTTCACCCTCTTCTCTTTTCGTACTCAGTTTCGTGGTTTTAACCGTAACGCAGTATTCTCTAGTCAATAGAGAAAATAGTTTTATTTGAGAGAGAGTTTGAGCCGAACAAACCACGTGCGCGTCATAAATTAACCTAAATAATGTGAGTGATTTCAACGATACAACGTATGCGTTTTCTTGTAGCAAATTTACATCGGGTTAGCTTCTGTGTCTACCGAAAAGAATCGAACCTCTGATTGTAGCGTCGTAAACCGAGAAATTTACCGCTTCCTCACCAAGGAACTTTATCTGTAGGGTCGCTGTGGAATAAATAATCCAATTTTAAATACATATGCGTCTCCAACCGGCGAGTTCGGATCCCCGTTGCACCAAACATGCTCGCCCTTTCAGCCGTGGGGGGCGTTATAATGTGACGGTCAATCCCACTATTCGTTGGTAAAAGAGTAGTCTAAGAGTTGGCGGTGGGTGGTGACGACTAGCTGCCTTCCTTCTAGTCTTACACTGCTAAATTAGGGACGGATAACGCACAAAGCTCTCGTGTAGCTTTGCGCGAAATTCAGAAACAAAGTCTCGACCCGTTCAAATAGAAGCACACTTTTAATTTCTCGTTTTGTAACATTTACAGAAAAAAAAAATTAATATTTGATATTTACATTATAAGACCCAGAAGTGAAAACGTATATTTCTTTTATTCGTCACTTTCTGTTCAAATCACATAAATTTCCGCTCGCTGTTATGGACTTTACAAAAAAAGAATTCTTGGTTCGCTAGAGTGTTGCTTTTTGTGTGGATTTATGGGCAGAAGATAAAAATAAAAACAGCTTTTTACTTGAAGTGAGTTCTAACATCGGTCAATCTTGTTCGTTTATTTCTTTTGATATATTTAATAAATGGCTTCCAAATTTGCTTGTATTCGTTTCTCGATCTAGGAATAAAAAAATATTTGCCTTTCTGTGTAAGATAAGACGGTTTATTTGAGTTTGTACGGAAGGAAACTTTGTAGTAAGCAACGAAACTTTCGGGAACTTATTAGGTTGTTTTGCGGAGTAATTAATAAAAAGAATAAAACATGTCCACTCCAAGTGATACAGCAGTAACTCTGAGATTTATAGCTGTAAAATAGCTTATTGTGTGGCCCGGCATTGGCCAAGCGCATTAAGGCGTTCGACTCGTAATTCGGGGGTTCAAATCCCAATCGCACCAAACATGCTTGCCCTTTCAACCGTGGGGGTATTATAAGTGACTATTCGTTGGCAAAAGAGTAGCCCAAGAGTTGGCGGTGGATGGTGATGACTAGCTGCCTTCCCTCTAGTCTTACACTGCTAAATTAGGGACGGCTAGCGCAGATAGCCCTCGTGTAGCTTTCCTCGAAATTCAAAATAAGTAAGCTTATCGTGTAGCCCTTATTGTATTGTTTCAAAATATTTTTCTGAATGGAATTTTTACATTTTTTTCTACAAGCTGTCTTAATGAAAATGTAAAACAGCTGTAAATTCGATGTCTACAGTGGCTCCTCAGTGTACTGTTATAGAGGGCACCACATGCTAATAAACGCTACCAAGAAGTGAGCTGTGTTGTCTATTACACATTCAACGTAAACCGTGCTTACGTTTGAGAAATCGTTATTAGTAGTGAAATATGTTACCATTGGTTCGAGGTAATGTTCATTTCGCTGGATGTAATTAGTATTGGGATGTTTCTCGTATATTTTAAATGTTACGTGTTTTGTGTCTGTATGCTGTCCTGATAAAAATGACAACACATTTTTAAATGCTGTGAGACTATGAAACATCCAGAAAATTCTGTCTTTAAGGACTTTCTACTTGCAGTTTAGAACCCCAATACTTTTATTGTTTAATAAATGGATTTAATCTGGTTAGCTTGTTTCAGAACCAGAAGGATAGTTAAACAGACAGACAGATAACAGTTATTACGAGGAAATGCACGCATTTTGTGACGTTCGATGGAATATGTTGTTGTTGTTTTTTCTTAAAAATAACAAGCTATTATTTAGTTGTATTCTTTATAAAGTCGAGGAGGGTTCTTCGATAGGATTACGGTGAGTCGCTCTACATATAAAATGGAGAACAAATATTTATTTTAGAAAAACGGAAAAAGTAAAATTGGTATCGACTTTCAAATATTCTAATCATTATATGGGTCATTGGAGGATAAATTTTCAGAGCCGACTTTAGCACGTGAAAGTCTTGAATCAAAGTCACAGACGTAACTTCGTATCAGCTACAGACGTTACAGAAGAGTGAATCTTAAATTAAAGATATATATTTAAATGTGTATTAGATTTAAACGTTAATCAAATATAAATCGTAAAACATATATTCCTTGACATACATTCCTATTAGCCCCAATACCCCTTAAAACTCACGTGATTTACTAGAGGTTTATACAGCAAATTAAAATAACTGTGAATAACTTGATGAATCATTGTTAGGCGTTTACGATATGGATGATTAATACGTCTGGTGTGGTTTGTTCTAAAATAGCTCAAGCTTGTAGTAATACTTTAAACACTGCATTTGATATGCTTCTGATTGAATAACTAGATTTCTCTTGCATGTGTAAGTTTTTAGAAAACGTTACTGTTAACATAACCAAGTTGAATCTGACGGCAAAGTATTGATATAAACTTTCAAGTAATGAGTGTGTGTGTTTTCTCATAGCAAAGCCATATCGGGCTATCTGCTGAGCCCACCGAGAGGAATCGAACCCCTGATTTTAGTGTTGTAAATCCATAGACTTACCGCTCTACTAGCGGAGGACCTCTCAAGTAATACGAATTCCTTAAAATAACACATTGGTTTTATATAATTATATAGAAATATATTTTCATAAATAAGATTATTTTATTTCCTAAATAATCACAAAATGTATTTGCTAACTCAAATACGCGTATTTTTTTATATTATTTTTGTATTAACTTAACGAAACCGGTTTTTAATGGAGAAGGAAATTGGAGAGCATTACGTTATAAGCAGGTTTTGATATAACAACTAACTTCTTACATTTATCATAATGTTTAACAAACTTATAACGCTATATTCCGATGCTCGATTCCCCGCGGTTAAAAAATCGTGTGTAACCTCTCGTGTCGCCCACCGCTAGTACAGCGGTAGGTCTACGGATTTACAATGCTAACATATAAGGTTCAATTCCCCTCGGTGGGCTCAGCAGATAGCCTGATGTGGCTTTGCTATCAGAAAAAAAAAAAACACACAAACGCTGTGTGCCAACAAATATAAACACAACGAGACCAACAAGGTTTTAACATGGTTATATAGCCTTGAAACAACTATGGCTGTAAGGTTGGTTTGCGGGTTTTTTCAGCTAGTTTGGTTTGGTTTGTTTTATATTTCGCGCAAAACTACATGAGGGTTGTCTGCGAGAGTCGTCCTTAACAGTGTAAGACCAGAGGGAAGGCAGCTAGTCATCACCACCTACCGCCAACTCTTGGTCGACTCTTTTACCAACGAATAACGGGATTGGCCGTCAAATTATAACACCCTCACGGCTGAAAGGACGAGCAAGTTTGGTGTAACGGAGATTTGAACCCGCGACCCTCACATTTCGAGTCGAGTGCCCCTTCAGCTGGAAAACACGTTTTAGTATTCATGGTAGTTTGATCACAGGTAGCCCACTATGTAGCTTTGTGCTTAATAACAAAAAAAAAATCAAATGAAATATCAATTATTGTTAAAGTGATTAACTTATAATAATATAATACCATTCCTTGTGCAGTTTTAACTGTTCAATAGATTATTAACCTGCATAAAAAAATACTTTCATTTATAAATCATAAAACGAAAATTAATTGCACATTATTAAAGGCGTAAGTTCAGTATTATAAATGTGGTTTGTTTGTCTAAAGTTAAACACAAAACTACACAATGGACTATCGGTGCTCTGTTTACCAGGGGTAACGAAATCCTGTTTCTAGCGTGTTAAGTCCACAGACATACAGCTGTTCCACTGCGGGGGAAATATAAAGTATATATAGATGAATTTATTTTTATTTGCTTATTACAACATTTCACTTACTTCCACAAGTTTGATTTTGCCCTTCAATATTCACGGCCCCTCAGTGGCTCAGCAGTATGTCTGCGGAGTTACAACGCTAGAAACAGGGTTTCCATACCCGTGGTGGGCAGAGCACAGATAGCCCATTGTGTAGCTTTGTGCTTAATTCAAAAACAAATACAAATACAACAGTCGCGGTTAATTTCAACCTCCCAGTCAGCGTGTTAACAAATTTAGTTGCCCAGCATGGCCAGATGGTTAGGGCGCTCGACTCGTAATTTGAGAGTCACGGGTTCGAATCCCTGTCAAATTAACATGCTCGTCCTTTCAACTGTGAGAGCGTTATTTTGTGAGAGTCAATCCCACTATTCGTTGGCGGTGGGTGGTGATGACTAGTTGCCTTCCCTCTAGTCTTGCATTGTTAAATTAGGAAACAGCTAGCGCAGATAGCCTTCGCCTAGCTTTGGGGGAAACTCAAAAAATAAAAAAAATTGTTTGGAATTAAGCACAAAGCTACACAATGGGCTATCTGTGCTCTGTCCATCACGGGCATTAAAACCCAGTTTCAGCGTTATTGTTTCGCAGACATACCGCTGTGTCACTGGGAGGCATAAAACAAACAACCAGGTGTCGCTGTTATTCCTTTCGTGTTTTTTTTTTTATTTTGTTACTTCTAACTAATAGAATATTCTTAAAGCGAATTACGAAATGCGTAGCCCTTAAACCTAAATCCTCTTTCAGATAATCAAACTATCTACACGGAGCTTCAAATAAAACAATAACAAAACATTACAGTTCAGGGTTCAACACTAATTTGCTGAAAGTGCAGATGAAACGTTTCTTCCTGTTGACCTTTTGCTCAGCCAGTTATGTGTAATTCCGCAGAAAGAACTTGTGCTTATTACCAAATTTAATAATTTCTTATCTGACAGTTATTAATAAACTTTCAACATGAGTCATGGCTACGTACACATTAGCATTAGCATGTAAAAGTCGGGTAATAAAATCAGTAGCTAGTTTTTACCTCTTATTTTCAATTTATTTTATTAAAAAACAACAACATTTGGTTGGTTTCAATGTTTTATTATTTTTTATCATTATTAAAGAATAACTTGGGAGCAGCGACGGATCGTTTGTGTCTTTCTTTCCGTTTATGCGTTTGTTTCTGTTAATAAAATGAGCTTTTAAGGACTGCAATGTCCACGCTGTTTCTCTTTCATGATACAAATTCCCTCTAAGTAACTCTGAACTAGGGCTAACGTCCCAAGAGAAACACTGGCCATTAGCCAGTGTTTATATCATTAAAACACGTTATTTGTAGAAACGACGAAATGAAAGACCTTCTTGATAAAGATCTATCTTTTATTTATTTATCTGTAAAAGAACCGAAACAGGCTCGAGCCTCTATATTGACCATAAGTAAGTTTTGTTACTTTCTAACAAATTCTCCTTTCTCGTTTTTCATTCTTAAGATAAACAAAAGGAACAACTGATTACAGTGTATTTCTAGAAGATAACAAGTTTTATATTTGTACTAGATTTTTCATTATTTCAAAATGAATATTTATCCGTGACAGAAGTTAAAATACGGAAGTCGCTTAGAAACAATATGTATTTAGTTATAATCTCGTTCCCACATGTCAGTTTCATTGAGCGAAACTAAACAGTGGATTCTACTGCCTCAGTTAGTATTAATCATAAATACACCATACATGTTCTACTGTCACAGTTAGTATTAATCATAAATACACCACACATGTTCTACTGCCACAGTTAGTATTAATCATAAATACACCACACATGTTCTATTGCCACGGTTAGTATTAATCATAAATACACCACACATGTTCTACTGTCACAGTTAGTATTAATCATAAATACACCACACATATTCTACTGTCACGGTTAGTATTAATCATAAATACACCACACATGTTCTACTGTCACGGTTAGTATTAATCATATATACACCACACATGTTCTACTGTCACAGTTAGTATTAATCATAAATACACCACACATGTTCTATTGCCACGGTTAGTATTAATCATAAATACACCACACATGTTCTACTGTCACAGTTAGTATTAATCATAAATACACCACACATGTTCTACTGTCACAGTTAGTATTAATCATAAATACACCACACATGTTCTACTGCCACAGTTAGTATTAATCATAAATACACCACACATGTTCTACTGCCACAGTTAGTATTAATCATAAATACACCACACATATTCTACTGTCACGGTTAGTATTAATCATAAATACACCACACATAATCTACTGTCACGGTTAGTATTAATCATAAATACACCACAAATGTTCTACTGCCTCAGTTAGTATTAATCATAAATACACCACACATGTTCTACTGCCAGAGTTAGTATTAATCATAAATACACCACACATGTTCTACTGTCACAGTTAGTATTAATCATAAATACACCACACATGTTCTACTGCCACGGTTAGTATTAATCATAAATACACCACACATGTTCTACTGCCACAGTTAGTATTAATCATAAATACACCACACATGTTCTACTGCCACAGTTAGTATTAATCATAAATACACCACACATGTTCTACTGTCACAGTTAGTATTAATCATAAATACACCACAAATGTTCTACTGCCTCAGTTAGTATTAATCATAAATACACCACACATGTTCTACTGCCTCAGTTAGTATTAATCATAAATACACCACACGACACATGTTCTACTGTCACACGGTTAGTATTAATCATAAATACACCACACATGTTCTACTGCCACAGTTAGTATTAATCATAAATACACCACACATGTTCTACTGCCACAGTTAGTATTAATCATAAATACACCACACATGTTCTACTGCCACGGTTAGTATTAATCATAAATACACCACACATGTTCTACTGTCACGGTTAGTATTAATCATAAATACACCACACATGTTCACACTGTCACGGTTAGTATTAATCATATACATACACCACAGTATGTTCTACTGTCACAGTTAGTATTAATCATAAATACACACACAAATGTTCTACTCAAAAATACACTCACATGTTCTATTGCCACGGTTAGTATTAATATTAATCATAAATACACCACACATGTTCTACTGTCACGGTTAGTATTAATCATAAATACACCACACATGTTCTACTGCCACAGTTAGTATTAATCATAAATACACCACACATGTTCTATTGCCACGGTTAGTATTAATCATAAATACACCACACATGTTCTACTGTCACAGTTAGTATTAATCATAAATACACCACACATATTCTACTGTCACGGTTAGTATTAATCATAAATACAACACACATAATCTACTGTCACGGTTAGCATTAATCATAAATACACCACACATGTTCTACTGCCAGAGTTAGTATTAATCATAAATACACCACACATGTTCTACTGCCACAGTTAGTATTAATCATAAATACACCACACATGTTCTACTGTCACGGTTAGTATTAATCATAAATACACCACAAATGTTCTACTGCCACAGTTAGTATTAATCATAAATACACCACACATGTTCTACTGCCACGGTTAGTATTAATCATAAATACACCACACATGTTCTACTGTCACAGTTAGTATTAATCATAAATACACCACACATGTTCTACTGCCACAGTTAGTATTAATCATAAATACACCACAAATGTTCTACTGCCTCAGTTAGTATTAATCATAAATACACCACACATGTTCTACTGTCACAGTTAGTATTAATCATAAATACACCACACATGTTCTACTGTCACAGTTAGTATTAATCATAAATACACCACACATGTTCTACTGTCACGGTTAGTATTAATCATAAATACACCACACATGTTCTACTGCCACGGTTAGTATTAATCATAAATACACCACACATGTTCTACTGCCACGGTTAGTATTAATCATAAATACACCACAAATGTTCCACTGTCACATTTAGTATTAATCATAAATACACCACACATGTTCTACTGTCACGGTTAGTATTAATCATAAATACACCACACATGTTCTACTGCCACAGTTAGTATTAATCATAAATACACCACACATGTTCTACTGCCACAGTTAGTATTAATCATAAATACACCACACATGTTCTACTGCCACGGTTAGTATTAATCATAAATACACCACACATGTTCTACTGTCACAGTTAGTATTAATCATAAATACACCACACATGTTCTACTGTCACGGTTAGTATTAATCATAAATACACCACACATGTTCTACTGTCACGGTTAGTATTAATCATAAATACACCACACATGTTCTACTGTCACAGTTAGTATTAATCATAAATACACCACACATGTTCTACTGCCACAGTTAGTATTAATCATAAATACACCACACATGTTCTACTGCCACGGTTAGTATTAATCATAAATACACCACACATGTTCTACTGCCAGAGTTAGTATTAATCATAAATACACCACACATGTTCTACTGCCAGAGTTAGTATTAATCATAAATACACCACACATGTTCTACTGCCACAGTTAGTATTAATCATAAATACACCACACATGTTCTACTGCCACAGTTAGTATTAATCATAAATACACCACACATGTTCTACTGTCACGGTTAGTATTAATCATAAATACACCACACATGTTCTACTGTCACAGTTAGTATTAATCATAAATACACCACACATGTTCTACTGCCACGGTTAGTATTAATCATAAATACACCTCACATGTTCTACTGCCACGGTTAGTATTAATCATAAATACACCACACATGTTCTACTGCCACGGTTAGTATTAATCATAAATACACCACACATGTTCTACTGCCACAGTTAGTATTAATCATAAATACACCACACATGTTCTACTGCCTCAGTTAGTATTAATCATAAATACACCACACATGTTCTACTGCCACAGTTAGTATTAATCATAAATACACCACACATGTTCTACTGCCAGAGTTAGTATTAATCATAAATACACCACACATGTTCTACTGCCACAGTTAGTATTAATCATAAATACACCACACATGTTCTACTGCCACAGTTAGTATTAATCATAAATACACCACACATGTTCTACTGCCTCAGTTAGTATTAATCATAAATACACCACACATGTTTTACTGTCACAGTTAGTATTAATCATAAATACACCACACATGTTCTATTGCCACGGTTAGTATTAATCATAAATACACCTCACATGTTCTACTGCCACGGTTAGTGTTAATCATAAATACACCACACATGTTCTACTGCCACGGTTAGTGTTAATCATAAATACACCACACATGTTCTACTGCCACAGTTAGTATTAATCATAAATACACCACACATGTTCTACTGCCACGGTTAGTATTAATCATAAATACACCACACATGTTCTTCTGCCACGGTTCTATTAATCATAAATACACCACACATGTTCTATTGCCACGGTTAGTATTAATCATAAATACACCACAAATGTTCTACTGTCACAGTTAGTATTAATCATAAATACACCACACGTGTTCTATTGCCACGGTTAGTATTAATCATAAATACACCTCACATGTTCTATTGCCACGGTTAGTGTTAATCAAAAATACACCACACATGTTCTATTGCCACGGTTAGTATTAATCATAAATACACCACACATGTTCTACTGTCACAGTTTGTATTAATCATAAATACACCACACATGTTCTACTGTCACGGTTAGTATTAATCATAAATACACCACACATGTTCTATTGCCACGGTTAGTGTTAATCATAAATACACCACACATGTTCTATTGCCACGGTTAGTATTAATCATAAATACACCACACATGTTCTACTCTCACAGTTAGTATTAATCATAAATACACCACACATGTTCTACTGTCACGGTTAGTATTAATCATAAATACACCACACATGTTCTACTGTCACGGTTAGTATTAATCATAAATACACCACACATGTTCTACTGTCACAGTTAGTATTAATCATAAATACACCACACATGTTCTACTGCCACGGTTAGTATTAATCATAAATACACCACAAATGTTCTACTGTCACGGTTAGTATTAATCATAAATACACCACACATGTTCTACTGCCTCAGTTAGTATTAATCATAAATACACCACACATGTTCTACTGTCACGGTTAGTATTAATCATAAATACACCACACATGTTCTACTGCCACGGTTAGTGTTAATCATAAATACACCACACATGTTCTACTGCCACGGTTAGTATTAATCATAAATACACCACACATGTTCTACTGCCACGGTTAGTATTAATCATAAATACACCACACATGTTCTTCTGTCACGGTTTGTATTAATCATAAATACACCACACATTTTCTATTGCCACGGTTAGTGTTAATCATAAATACACCACACATGTTCTACTGCCACGGTTAGTATTAATCATAAATACACCACACATGTTCTATTGCCACGGTTAGTGTTAATCATAAATACACCACACATGTTCTACTGCCACGGTTAGTGTTAATCATAAATACACCACACATGTTCTACTGTCACAGTTAGTATTAATCATAAATACACCACACATGTTCTACTGCCACGGTTTGTATTAATCATAAATACACCACACATGTTCTACTGTCACAGTTAGTATTAATCAAAAATACACCTCACATGTTCTATTGCCACGGTTAGTATTAATCATAAATACACCACACATGTTCTACTGTCACAGTTTGTATTAATCATAAATACACCACACATGTTCTACTGTCACGGTTAGTATTAATCATAAATACACCACACATGTTCTATTGCCACGGTTAGTGTTAATCATAAATACACCACACATGTTCTATTGCCACGGTTAGTATTAATCATAAATACACCACACATGTTCTACTCTCACAGTTAGTATTAATCATAAATACACCACACATGTTCTACTGTCACAGTTAGTATTAATCATAAATACACCACACATGTTCTACACGGTTAGTATTAATCATAAATACACCACACATTAGTATTAATCATAAATACACCACACATGTTCTACTGTCACGGTTAGTATTAATCATAAATACACCACACATGTTCTATTGCCACGGTTAGTGTTAATCATAAATACACCACACATGTTCTATTGCCACGGTTAGTATTAATCATAAATACACCACACATGTTCTACTCTCACAGTTAGTATTAATCATAAATACACCACACATGTTCTACTGTCACAGTTAGTATTAATCATAAATACACCACACATGTTCTACTGTCACGGTTAGTATTAATCATAAATACACCACACATGTTCTACTGCCACGGTTAGTATTAATCATAAATACACAACAAATGTTCTACTGTCACAGTTAGTATTAATCATAAATACACCTCACATGTTCTACTGCCTCAGTTAGTATTAATCATAAATACACCACACATGTTCTACTGTCACGGTTAGTATTAATCATAAATACACCACACATGTTCTACTGCCACGGTTAGTATTAATCATAAATACACCACACATTTTCTATTGCCACGGTTAGTATTAATCATAAATACACCACACATGTTCTACTGCCTCAGTTAGTATTAATTAAAAATACACCACAAATGTTCTACTGTCACGGTTAGTATTAATCATAAATACACCACAAATGTTCTACTGCCTCAGTTAGTATTAATCATAAATACACCTCACATGTTCTATTGCCACGGTTAGTATTAATCATAAATACACCACTCATGTTCTACTGCTACGGTTAATATTAATCATAAATACACCACGCATGTTCTACTGCCACAGTTAGTATTAATCATAAATACACCACACATGTTCTACTGCCTCAGTATTAATCATAAATACACCACACATGTTCTGCTGCCTCAGTTAGTATTAATCATAAATACACCACACATGTTCTACTGCCACAGTTAGTATTAATCATAAATATACCACACATGTTCTACTGTCATGGTTAGTATTAATCATAAATACACCACAAATGTTATGCTATCAGATTCACTATTCTTCATCAGTTAGTTACATGTCCTGCTCCTCTTCAAGGTTAGAGTAAGACTTGATAATGTCCTCAGTTCTCAACCAATTATTGACCCTATTCGTAACTCCATGCTGAAACAAGATTAGGTAACGTTCTACATCTATTAGTTTTTACATGAGTGGAGAAGAAACTGACCGTTAATGTTGTAAGAGAATTTGTTTTAGCCTTCTTGTTGTTTTCAAACTTGCTTTTCAGACAGTGCATCTTATCTGAACCAAATGCTTTATAATGTTACTCACTGTTGGAAGTCTGGTACCTAAGTTACATTAAATTTTGTAAACTGAGTCAGTTTCTCACTACTGTTATTACAGGTTTGTCATTACCTCTCAAAAATAAAACATAAAAAAACACGTAAATGTTTCGTAGTTTTGCTTATATTTTAATTATAATACTGGTATTACATTGATAAACCACTTATCACGTTTTGCGACATATTTTATAACATATTCAATCCACGTGTTTTGTTTATTAAACCGCTGTTACAACTTTAATCTAAACAGGAAAACTTCAAGTTTAGAACAGTTTAATTACATTCATCAAAGCACGTGCTATGTTACATTTTCGTATATGGCACAGGTGTTTGGAGGAGAACAAATAGTGTTAGTGTTATATCTGCAAATTCGTCCATAAGTTTGCTGTTTTGTTTATACAGACTAGCAGGAAACCACGTGATCGTAAGACACGTAGCTACAGAACGTTCCTAAAATAGCACTGATGGATAAAGACGCAGGGCACCACACGCCATACTCAACAAAACCCAATTGGATCATGATTCGAGCCAATTCCATTACAAAGAGGTAGACCCAATCTTGTCTCACTATTGATCTCGGCCGACAAACGAGTTGTAAGTTGTATGAACCTGGAAACAGATATCCTACAATATATTCTAATCGTTCAGAATTCCCAGACTAACTGCCAACAAATACCTAGCCCTCTCATTACCAGTGAAGTACAGAGTTCCAGGTAGATCCGTTAGTTATTGGTGCCTCATATGGTACTTGTTGTTCTTCGTGTCTACAGAAATATATTTCAGGACGGAACATATTTTTTTGTCCGAAACGTAATTCGTTTATGGGCGATCATTATGGTCAGTTGGGAAAAACATTCAGAGAGAGGAGGGTCAGTTGTAAAAAAAAAAACATCGTATGCTTGTGGTTGATTGCTATGGTTACCGTTCGATGGAGAGTGGCTGTTATAATAATTGTTTTCTATATAAATATAGCATTGGGCTGACCTTGTTTTATATTTCTTAATAGCCGCTAACTGATTCGAGCCTTTTTGATAGAAGCGGTGCGCGTGCGTCTAGTAAATTTTCAAAAACTCGATAAATTTTCGTTTGTTTGTAAAAATCGTTATATCAGATATTGTTTTGATTGTTTGTTGCGGTTGCAATTAGTAGAAAAGTTGCGGACGGTTAAATGGCTGTCCCAGTTATAAATGATAGAAATATTGTGGTATAATAATTGGTTTGTTAGGTTGTACATCATAAGGTTTTCGGAGATTAACTGGTTGGTTTTGTTTTATATGATAGAAACATTCTAGAAGATTAAATGCATAGTGTAGACTTAGGTAATATGAGCAATTTGTTGCCAGTATTATGGTTATTAGACACGAAATAACTTGTTACTATGATTATACTAATACTAATACATGTATAATTTAATTAGTTGTTGTACTTACTGTGGTCATGGTATTATTAAGTATAATAGTACTTAATAGTAAGTAGGGATAGGTAAGGATATCAAATAATTTACAGCCATTCAAAATATTTTGATGATATATTATACGCATATATATTAATAATACGCTAAAAAACGTTCGCTTACGTTTCCAGTTTAACAGCTCAAAAATGTCTAAGACAATTTTTTTTTTCCTACCAACCTACTTGATGTCAGCGGGGCTGGTCCCTAGACGGCTCGGACTGTCACTACAAGGTTTCTCCATCTTTCTTGATCAGTTTGCGAATATCGGCTTTTGCTGTTCTGATAAATATATGGTAAGCATATGATGCATGTACTTGCAACCCAATTCAATCCAAAAGATGGCGCTATATATCGATGAATAGCACGCGACACCTTCGCACAAAAAATAAACAAATGAGAGTATTCAAAATTATGAATTTTAAAATGAAGTAGGGAACCTGCTACAAAATCCAGTGTAAAGGAAAATAGCGATCCTTTGTTTGTATTTAACCACAAAGCGACACAATAAACTATATGTGTTCTCCCTACTACCAGTATCGAAACACGGTTTCTAGCGTTGTAGATCCGTAGACCTTGCCACTGAGTGACTGTAGGTGTCGTCGGTTATTTGTAGAATTGCAGTAGGAAGTATCCAAAGTAGAAAAAAAAATACTGCAATGAAATACGCAAACAAATACAAAAAATACAAGTTGGATGATCCAAATCTGCCAACCAAAGTAGAAATTGAAAATGGATTTAAAATCTATCGAACACCGACAGCACTGGGATTGGCCTCCTGGCTAGCGTATCGAGTCACGGATCAGATAGTTCATAGCTCGTGCCTCTACGTTACTAACCACGTTTCGCACTTTCATATGTGAACGCATTACAAGAGTAACAGTCAAATTTATTATTGGATACAAAGGCGCGTAAAGACCTAGCAGTTGTTGTTGCTTCTAACTGGCTAACTTCCCTCTTGTCAAACTTACTGTGAAGTACATGAATCTATGAAAGTATTCTAACCTTGTCGTTTAGCACATGAAGTTCCCTTTATTTTGAAAAAAAAAGTTTAGTATTGTTAGAAACATGCTCCATAAGCCATGTGATTTATGAACAACATGTGCATAAACCACCAAACAATAACATTTACACACTAGCTAATTCTATTACGTAAAATGCAGGTGTCTATTTCGAGTGAACAAATTTAGGTATATCAGAACGGCTGGTATAGGTGTTAACACTTTTACTAATAAAGCAGAGAACAAGGTTTTAGCTCTTTGTTAACCTGAAGATGGCCTGGGAAGGCCGAAACGTTGTTCTCTACTTTATTAGTAAAAGTGTTAATGTCCATACCAGCCGTTCTGAGATACACTTTCATTTCAAGAGGGTTTTTTGTCATCAAGAATCGTGTATACTTAAGTTAATAAATAAAGTGTTTTTTTAATAGAACAACAACTAACCAGACTAGACTTTACTTTTTTCTTTTAATTTTTTTAAGAATCTTTCATTGGGAAATTCTCATATAAATATACTACGAATACTTATATTTTTCAGAAACAAGTTAGCCAATTCATATTAAGTACGTCTCGCTATAGTGTGTTTTGTTGTTGTTTAGCTGGTTGGTGTCTATTTCCTGATGAGATGACACAGGTATAAAATTTTTCTATGTCAGATGCAAGTATATTAGTGTCACAAGTCATGTGGTTCGTAACAATTAATAGAATTTCCTCTTTAAATTAACTTGAAAAAACAAAATGTCCTTTCTCTGAACCAAAGCCCTTTTCTCTCAAAACAAGTTTAAAAATTCAAACTCAGTTGGCGTCTACCAGCTGTCATCAGTGAGAAACAGACGATTAAAGACATTCTAAACGTTCTACTCTGAGCAGGATCAGCACAAGTGTGGAGCTTCGACATGACATCTCGGTGGATTTTGTCTAAACCGGTCATTAAAAGTTCTGTTTTTGGTCAGTTCTTATAACTTTATCACATTCATTCTTCTTATGTGGTCAGTGCTGCAAATATATACTTTACTTAGCACGCTGTGTATTCTGAACATATACTTCCGTTAGCACACCTTGTGCTCCAAAAACATACTTCTGTTACAAACGTGTAGTTCTGTTATAACTCCGTGTGTTGCGAACCTGTACTTCAGTTGCCGCTCTAAGTCCGAACCTGTACTTCAGTTACCGCTCTAAGTCCACGAGATTTTTATAAATTACATATTTGTTGAATTTATTTATTTTTTGAAAATTTCCGAGGATTAAACCTCACTGTCTTTTGTTTTCTGTAACGGTAAACTTATAATATCATAAAGATAAAAATGATAAAAACTATTTTATGCTTCAGATTACGGATCACTAGTATCTGTTCTTTGTTGTTCTAGTTGATCTCAGGTTTTTAAGTATATTGTGATGTCAGTCTTCGAATATTAGCGTCACAATTTGCGTTTCACTATCTGTGAAGAACTAATGACACGGCACTAACGATATACATGACATGAAACTCGATGTACAGCAAGGCTGTAATACTCTACATGACCCAAGTGTAATACTCTACATGACCCAAGAAACCAAATAAAATGTAGAAAACGAAGTCAATTCTGAGAAACGTACCAGACATTACTTGGAGAATCTCGTGGTTATGTTCCTCAAACATACAGCACGTGCTCTTCATTCGATAGCAGCCATTAAGAATAACTTACTGTACATGTGTAAACATAAACCTACTCGTTTGAGAAACATATTGCGATAATGTCGTCTGCTGTAATTCTTGAAACGAAGTAGCTTAACTCATACTAAGTGCGGAAACTTCTAACAGCAAATAAGATATTGGCTGTAAACACAGTACATCTCTTGCTGCGTCTTCCTAGGACTAAATACTAAAGTGTTTATCGTGCGACAAAGTGCAGTATTTCGTAATTAATAACAACTTTGCTTCAGCCAGTACAATACAATAACCCTGAACTAGTAAACAACAATTCCATCTGTCTATTGTAATAACACTCAGTCCTGAAAATCCACGTGCACTTGATTTCAACGGATGTAATGAAAAGGCACGCTTTAGTAACATTTTGTACAACAGTACTAAAAGCTCCCAAAATAAAGGCTCCAGCATGGCCAGGTGGTTAAAGCACTCGATTCGTAATCCGAGGGTCGCAAGTTCAAATCCCCGTCACACCAAGCATGCTCGCCCTTTCAGCCGTGGGGGCGTTATAATGTGACGGTCAATCCAACTATTCTTTAGTAAAATAGTAGCCCAAGAGTTAGCGGTGGATGGTGATGACTAGTTGCTTTCCCTCTGGTCTTACGTTGCTAAATTAGGGATAGCTAGTGCAGATAGCCCTCGAGTAGCTTTACGCGTATTTCAAAACAAAGTAAACTAAAGTTCGCAAGATTGTTATTTCTACGTTTTTGTTGTTTTATCTCTACAATTTGGTATGACAAGGTTAATGTATGATACGAACGTTATATCTACATTTAAATTTACAAGAATGAAAAAGGTTATATGATTAAGATTTACAAAAGCAACTTTAGTTTTAAAACTTGTGTTTGAAAACGAATTTATCAACATGTGTCAATATTTTATTCATGGGCATAAAAATAATCTAATATCTATTCAATAAACGCTAGTTCTCTGATCTATTTTGTCCTACAATTAATTCTAATATGAATCTTTAGAAGATAAGTCTCATTGTTTGTCTTTTTAATACAACTGCGGTTTCTTACACGTTCTCTCTTGTACACAGAATAACCTAGTTGCTGCTGAACTGGCATATAAAGCCAAGAGCTCCATAGGGTATATATTTCATGTATGCCATTAGCCTATTTTCGCTGCTTACTTACTTACTTACTTACGCTGCATACAGAAGTTAATGTAATTTACATAAATCATTTTAATATTAGTGTCCACGTCCAATAATAGATTACTACAGCCATTTCAGGCGCTCTCCCACGTAAATGAGAATACTGTTTTGGATTCGTTAAAACGAGCGTTAATTAACCATGTTACTATTATTGTGTGTATGGCGAAATAGACACTGCTGAAAACCATGACTTTTGATGACCAAATTGAAAATAATTTTCTCGCTAAGGAGTCGAGATAGCAATAATTTGTATTAAAAGTCAAGATTCTATTAGTAATCATGGTACTTTACGATTCAAACCATACTCATAAAATATCACATGATTTCCTTCGACTAATATCATTTCATTACTTTGGCTAATGTAAAAAGCGGAGCATAGAATTTTTAATGTCAAAGCTGCTTAAGCCTACAGTCCGCAGAGAAATGTGCTGTATAGATGGCGCTACCGTCTGCCTGAATAGTGGAGTTGTGGAGATAAATTTTTGCGTCCAGTCGCCGCTGACCTTACGATAACAAAATAGAGCAAACTAATAAAGATACAGTCAGTGCAAATGTTTTGATAAAATAATCTAAATATGATATACTAAACGATCTAAAAAGGCGTGTTCTAAAGATATACACTGAATGGTATTCCTCTAGATACCATTAATTAAACATACTGAATAAACAAGCGTAGTGTAATTTGTTTCAGTAATGATGAAACGTCAGATTAAATATTATATAAATACACTTATTCTGTGGAAAAACTAAAATTTGCCAGGATATGCCCACGGTGTTTCTCAGGTAAGTCTGTAGACTTAAGTCGCTAAAAACCGGGTTTCGATACTCGTGGTGGGTAGAACACAGATAACTTATGAGATAGTTTTGTTCTTAACAAACTAAACCAATAATATCGGTTATTAATATAAGCTAGTCTTATGTATAAATAAACCATTTGTACGTCTAAACGTATTTTGTACGTGAGTTATTCAAAAGTTTTGTTTTTGTGTGTTGTTTTTTTCAATTTCGCGCAGAGCTACATGAGAGCTATCTGTTCCAAATTTAGTAGTGAAAGACAGTTAAATCTTGGGCTATTCTTTTATCAACAAGTAGTGAAATTGCCGGTTACGTTATAACGCCCCCACGGTTGAAAGGACGAGCATATTTGGTGTGATGGGGATTCAAACCTGCGACCCTCAAATTACGAGTCAAGCGCTCCTAACCACGTGGCCATGCCAGGAGATGTTCTAAAAGATGGTCGCGGGTCCGAATCCATGTCACACCAAACATGCTCGCCCTTTCAGCCGTGTTGGCGTTATAATGTAACGGTCAATCCTACTATTCGTTGGTAAAAGAATAGCCCAAGAGTTGGCGGTGGGTGGCGATGACTAGCTGTCTTCCCTCTAGTCTTACACTGCTAAATTAGGGACAGCTAACACAGATAGCCCCCGAATATGTCTGTGCAAACTTTGCACATTGAACGATCAATCAAGGTTGAAGAAATACGCTTCAAGATCTAGGCTTAAAAGACGTTAAAACTCAAGAGTTGCTGAATAGGTTACGTTTCCTACAACGCAAAGGCACTGTGAGCTAAACAGTATTATTAAACAGCTTTATCTGAGAGCCCAAATTTAGTCGAAACATATTAGCAGTACAACACAAATATCTGAATTTGATTTATAGTAGTTTACACTCTAATGGTCTCCTACTTAGAGAAGAACGCAACACGATTACATCGATGGTTAATTCAAACTCTGTTTTCTCTCGGATACAAGAAAGCTAATCTGCTTTATTGACGACGTGGATAAAGCCCTACTACGGAGACTAGTTGGAGGCCTGGCATGGCCAAGCGCGTAAGGCGTGCGACTCGTAATCCGAGGGTCGCGGGTTCGCGCCCGCGTCGCGCTAAATATGCTCGCCCTCCTAGCCGTGGGGACGTATAATGTGACGGTCAATCCCACTATTCGTTGGTAAAAGAGTAGCCCAAGAGTTGGCGGTGGGTGGTGATGACTAGCTGCCTTCCCTCTAGTCTTACACTGCTAAATTCGGGACGGCTAGCACAGATAGCCCTCGAGTAGCTTTGTGCGAAATTCCAAAACAAACAAACAAACAAAAGAGACTAGGTGGTGTTATCTTTGTTAAATACGCGTGATTAGCATTTAGTTTAATGTAACAAGTTTAAAGCAAGTTGCGGGAAAGTAATAGATTCCATTAGCAACTACTCGGAAGTTCAGAAACTTAGCTTTCGCTGTATTTATGTAAAAAACTTTTTCTGGTACAAAGGGGAAAAAACACCACCATAGAAGCAAGTTCAGAGCGCTTGCTAGGGAGCCTTATGTGAACATTTCACCTGTGTCAGTACAGCGGAACAATACTACTGCGTAACTGATCTAAAAAGTAGTTCAGCACTATAAACGATCGTACACTGTTTATTGATTTTGTTCTCTCTAGATATGTATATATAAATATGTATAACCTAAGCCAAACACAATGTGATAGACCACGTGGGCTTCTTTAACCAATGCTTTTAGCCACCTGTCCGACCTAGCATTAAACAGAATATAGGAACATCTTACATATTTAATGTCATCTAGAAAGTTTGTTTACATTAAAATTCGGATTATTTATTAAATGCCTTTTTCCTCGTCGATTGAATTTCGGAAATTTAAAGTTTGTTATAACTGTAAAAGGTTCTATAATTTAGAAATTATAAAACTTATGAACAATACTACAAACTTAATTATTATCCGAAATCTTTCAATGTTCATATAACAATAAGAACCATGGGATAACATGGAAGATCTGATTGACTCCAAGATTTTACAGTTTTTCACACAACGAGAATCTCGTAACAATACTGAAGATCTGATTAATTCCAAGATTTTACAGTTTTTCACACAATAAGAATCTCGTAACAATACTGAAGACCTGATTAATTCCAAGATTTTACAGTTTTTCACACAATAAGAATCTCGTAACAATACTGAAGACCTTATTAATTCCAAGATTTTACAGTTTTTCACACATTAAGAATCTCGTAACAATACTGAAGATCTGATTAATTCCAAGATTTTACAGTTTTTCAAACAATAAGAATCTCGTAACAATACTGAAGATTTGATTAACTCTAAAATTTAACTTCAATAAGAACCTATGAATAATATGAAAAACATGACTACTTTAGTATATTTCAAAGCTTGCCAAAAATATAAATTTAACAAAGATATCAAAAACGTGATTATATTTCGAGATCTTTCGAAGCTTACCGAATAAACGGAAAGCGTTAAAAACCAACGTCGAGCTGCTTGCAAACTATTTCGCTAAAAATATGTGAACCTGGATTAATAATCACATGTCCAGTGAAACGTCTTATAAACTTTAAAACTTCGAGCTTTAAGTTCTCTATTGTGTCTTTTAATTAGATACAAGCTGTAATAAATGTACGTGTTTCTTTCTAATTATTATACATGTAGTTGTTCTTGTTTTGTAGGGTTCGTATGGATTTTAAATGTGAGGTACTTTTTCCGAAAATGTTTACCAAAGTAATACATGTTGAGTGAGAAAAAACAGTATATTATTATATATAAATATACTGCATGTTTTGTTTTGTTTTGTTTTCAGCAAACATAAAATATTAGCAGTTTCCTAAGCATATGAGAGGTCCCTGTAACAATAGGTAACTTTCCATAAGAACTGTCTATACGGTAGCCAGGTTCGTACCAGACCTATAAATAGAGCAGAGCGTATGGTCGATAAACTGTACTTCATTTATAATTAATATCTTCCGTTTCTTGTAGGCCCACCTTTTAGTGTTCACCCATCATTATGATGCTTTAGGTCCCGGATCGAAGCCATTATGACGTAGATAAGATTGGCGTCACTTACTGTATGAATCTAAAATAAAGCTTTACGATTAGTTTGTAGAAGATTTATACGCACGAAAAGTACTTGTACGCGGAGTAATATTTAGGTAAAAATGTAATTTATAATCCTTAAACTTGTCTGTGTTTAATTCTGCTGCTCCAACAACTTGCTAAATAAATCAACATTAATGCAATTGTAGGCTTAAACTTCGTATAAGAAATTGTTCTTTCTAAATATATGCCTCGTAGGTAACGGTATCAATATTATACAACATAAGCAGAGAGACAGTGCAGAAAGCAGGAACCTTTAGACAATTAGGAAATGCTGTCGTGGTATTAAATTAACGAGATTATATAGCGTAACTTATGTTTGTACAGTGGGCTATATTCACAAATATTTCGAATTGCACTCAGTTTACTTTCGTAAATATCTTATTATGCAAAGCGTTATTCAGCCAGATCTGGATAACAAACGTTTCTTGTTTGTAAAGATCTGCTCGACAGTGTTTACTAAGAAGCATCATCTGCTAACACTTGTGTTGTTTAATATTAAATGAAAGCAAGCCATGAATTGCATGTGTTCTATAATCAGCAATCAGCCAAAGAGAAACAAGCTTTGATGTCGTTATATACGTAAGTTTGATAATGAAAAATAATACTAATATCATGTTACTCGTCGTTCCTGGTGACTAGGTAAGCCTAAGAGCTTATACTGTTAAAACGTAGGGTAACGATCCATGCATTGTTCACAGCAGATATACCATTGTGCATGTTTCAGCTCGACAAACATCGCGTTATTACATAGCGAATTAAAAAGTCACTTCAGAAAATATTAATATTCAAGATAAACCAATGCACGTGAAATAAATAAATATCTTTTTTTCTGACTTCTAGTGTTAGAGATCTGGTTTTATAGTGATGTTGTGTTGTAAAAAGACACATTAAGTAACAACCTTTAGAAATAATCACTAGTACCGGTGAGAGAAAAACAAAAAAATATATATATTTACAATATACAGGTTTGGTGCGTCGTCATGGATATAAGATAAAATAGTAATTATTATTTGTTTCAAATTTTTACTAGACAAAAGCTATCAATATATATGACGTAGAGCAGATAAAATGGCAATTACTGGCTTTCTTTCTTGTTTAGTTTTCTTTATCACCCCGATTCTTTAGTACACAAAATATGTTACTTTACATGACAGAGAGCACAGAAACTGGCAACTACTGGCTTTATATTTTGCTCAACGAGTAAAAATAATGATTTATAACGGTAAAAATCAACGTTCGATACACCCTATGGATAAAGCAAATGTTGTAGCTATCCCTATCGATACACCGCTGTTGATGCCTGTTGAACCTTAATTTTCTACTTTCTCACATAACACTAGTTTCTAGAAAGGATGTAAACAAGCAATCACGTGAATAACACCAATGTTATGGAGTTTTAAAAATATCATGACCTTATTTCATATATTTAACCTTATAAGAGATGTTAAACGAGTTTTTCTTAGTATCATTAATTTTACCACTACTGGTTCAACACAGTATGTCAATGGCTTTTTATTTGTATGTGTATCGCTAAAATTCGTTGTTCGATCCCTGTGGCTGAGATATTGCAGTTGGCCTATTGTTTTGCGCCACAACAAGCGGGCAGAGACTATATATACAGACATTTAGGCATTCAGTAGAGTTTCAATCGACTGAAATCTTCGTATAAATATATATACATATATATATATATATGGCCCGGCATGACCAGGTGGTTAAGGTACTCAATTCGTAATCTGAGGGTCGCGGGTTCGAATCCCCGTCAAACCAAACATGCTCGCTCTTTCAGCCGTGGGGGAGTTATAACGTTACGGTCAATCCCACTATTCGTTGGTAAAAAATATGTCGGCGGGTGGTGATGACTACCTGCCTTCCCTCTGGTCTTACACTGCTAAATTACGGACGGATAGTTCAGATAGCTCTCGTGTACCTTTGCGTGAAATTCTAAAGAAACCAAACCAAATATATATACTAACATGTTAAACTACCTTTATTCATAACGTCTTCCCTTGAAGAAAGTAACACAGTTTTCATCTTTCACCTACGGATAAAACAGAATCATGTATGTCGTTGTGTAATTCTACTAGTCTCTTATCTTTATTGAGTACGAAATGTACTCTCCGTTCCTACTATGGATAAAACAGAACCGAAACGGTTGTTGAGTTGCATTGTTCTATCAATGTAACCTAGTGTACTCCATTATGAGACTAAAACTTCATTTTATTTATATGTAAAAACGGCTCGTTTGGGTTGAGAAAATATTTTACATAGAAGAGCGAACAACGTTTCGACCTTCTTCGGTCATCGTCAGGTTCACAAAGAAAGAGGTAACTGACCGGAAGCTGACCACATGTTTGGAAGGGGTTGTGTAACTGATTGTCAGAATGTAGAGGGCGGTGTTAGATATTAAGTGTTCACTGACCACATGTTTGGAAGGGGTTGTATAACTGAGTGTCGGAATGTAGAGGGCGGTGTTAGATGTTAGGTGTTCACTGACCACTTGTTTGGAAGGGGCTATGTAATTGAGTGTCGGAATGTAGAGGGCGGTGTTAGGTGTTCACTGACCACATGTTTGGAAGGGGTTGTGTAACTGAGTGTCGGAATGTAGAGGGCGGTGTTAGGTGTTCACTGACCACATGTTTGGAAGGGGCTGTGTAACTGAGTGTCGGAATGTAGAGGGCGGGCTTAGATGTTAGGTGTTCATTTTCTTTCCCTCACTATTTTTTCTATCAAAACTGTTTTACACTTTTACCGAATTTTATTTATTTATTAAAATGACAGGAAATTGTAAGGTATAAGTAAAGCATGGTTTCCTAAATAACACCAGTAGTTTCGTGTGTGTGATGATCCAAATGAGAAAAAGAACAAAACCTTCTTCATCGGTGTTAAGACATCTGTCAAGCTCCAACCTGTAACGGTGTAACAGGTTTGTTCGTTTTTGAGTTTCGCGCAAAGTTAATCGAGAGCTATCTGCGCTAGCCGTCCTAAATTTAGCAGTGTAAGACTAAAGGGAACGCAGCTGGTCATCACCACCCACCACCAACTCTTGAGCTACTCTTTTACCAACAAATAGTGGAATTGACCGTCACATTATAACGCTCTCATGGCTGAAAGGGCGAGCATGTTTGGTGTAACGGGGATTCGAACCCACGACCCTCAGATTACGAGTCGAGTACCTTAACCACCTGGCTATGCCGTCTAATAGGTTTTCTAAACGTAGCTAGTATCTGTTGTAGAACCTTAAACATAATTTTGTATTCTCCAGTTCTTTCTTCGAAATCATTTCAGCCTGTATTTAATTATTATCTTAATGCCATTTCGACAAAAATTAAAAATTAATATTCTTTAATTAATGAAATTATCATTGTAAGTTATCCGCTATCTCTATGTCTGTATATAAAATAGCAGGAGAAGTTATTAGTTTCAATATACTAGAATTGCGTGTAATATGAGCGGTAAAGTTAAGTGATTATAACGCAAAAATTCTGGGTTCGACCCCTTTGGTAAGCAGGTTGAAGACTGACTGTTGTGCAAACAAAATTATATTATTTCGTTTCGTTTTTGGAGAGAAAAAAATGCTTCTAGCCAAATTCGGCTTAACAGAAATGTGTACAAAATAAAGTAATTAGCTTTTCCTATGTCTCTTTCTACTCGTATATTGCTTGCTTTCCTGGAAATATTGGTTGAGCAAAATGACATTAACTAATGTTGTAGGCATACGAAGCTGTAATAGAGAAGTAGCCTGTGGCTTATGGTAACTAGTTCTTATTCCACTCAAGATAAATACGGCTCAGCCTAGTTGATGAAACTCGATGTAGCAGGTTGTGGATTCTTAAATTCAAGGCTGGACGTCTCCAAGTGTTTGACGTGTCGGGCTGTGGATCGCAGGGTACAAAGTTCTAACCTTATGCATGCCGTTGAGCCCGCTACTATGAATGTATTATAAAAGTGGCAATCGATCCCGTTATCTGTTTCAAAAACCAGACAAAACATTTTTGTGAGCAGATCTCTCGTGCATAACCGTATCCACATTAACACTAACGTAACGAATGGTTAACAAAGTTGTTTGAAATGAAAGAAAAAAACATTTTCTCGCTATTGTTCCATGAATGATTTTAAAACAAACAACAGGACTTATCACTCCTGAGGGTCTTGACTCTATTAAAAACGTAAGGATAATGCGCTCCAATACCATGTCGTTGTTTTTTAGGAAAACCGATCGAATAATTTGTTTACAGAAAGAAAATCGCAAAAGTCAAGTGTATAATGATCGCTATTTGGTAAAAATAATCGAATCACTGAGGACCCTAAATTGCTGCTACATGCTGATGTTTTGTATGCTTGTTTTAAATTTCGCGCACAGCTACACGAGGACTACATGCGCTGTCCGTCTCTAATTTAGCAGTTTAAGACTACAAAGAAGGCAGCTAGTCATCACCACCCACTGCCAACTCTTAGGCAACTCTTTTACCAACGAATAGTGGGACTGACCGACACATATAGCGCCCCCACAAGTGAGAGGGCGAGCATGTTTGGTATGACGGGGGATTCGAACCGGCGACCCTCAGGTTACCAGTCGAGCGCCCTAACTACATGGCCATGCCAGGTAATAGGTTTTCTAAACGTAGCTAGTATCTGTTATAGAGCCTTAAACATAATCATGTATTCTCCAGTTCTTTCTTCGAAGTCATTTTAACTTGTATTTACCTCTTATATTAATGTCATTTCGGCATTAGGTACAACTCGCTTCAGCGTTCAGTGAACGAGTTCTTCTCTCAAGGATTTGAACGACATTCAAATAAACAAATACGTTAACGCTCCCTCTAGCGAAAAAATTATGTTTAATAATGCTCCAAAATCTCCGATTCAACAATCTGTGTTGTATTTATATTTAGGCCCGGCATGGCCAAGCGCGTTAAGGCGTGCGACTCGTAATCCGAATAGTAAAGTGAGAATTAATTTTGTTCTAAGTGTTATAATAACAAAGTGGGAATGTATATTATTTTCTCTTTAAAGAAATTGCACTTGTGTGTATAGTATCCATCCAACCTCCTTCTCCCAAAGCCCCCCGCTAGTACAGCGGTATGTCTACGGATTTACAACGCTAAAATCAGAGGTTCGATTCCCCTCGATAGGCTCAGCAGATAGCCCAATATGGCTTTGCTTTGCTAGAAGAAAACACAAACACCTTCCCCCAAATAGCAGCGTGGTATGACTGCGGACTTACAATGCCAGAAACCGCGCTTCGATACCTTCGGTGGACAGAGCACTTTGTAGGTTGATACTTAATTTCAAACAAAGAAATCCCATTCAAATCATATATCCCTTGAAACACATAACACACGTATTTTATTACATGCATATAAAAATAACCTGAAGGCTTTTTTTTTACCAACCTATTCAAACTCATTCTAAATATATTTATTTTACGTACCTATAACAACTGATTTGAATTTCATTTATTTTGCATATGTGAAGAAAAGTATTTTAAATATATTTATTTAACGTTCTTGCACGAACTGATTTTAGCTACATTAATGTTACACCCTTACACCAACGAATTCTAAATATATTTTTGCGAACTTACACGAACAAATGTCAAAAGCATGTGCAAGAATTTTTTTTTTTCCTTCAAAAATAACTCTTGCCCGGCATGGCCAAGTGGTTAAGGCACCCGTAATCTGAGGGTCGCGGGTTCGAATCCCCGTAGCACCAAAAATGCTCCTCATTTCAACCATGGGGGCGTTATAATGTTACGGTCAATCCCACTATTCGTTGGTAAAAAAGTAGCCCAAGAGTTAGCGGTGAGTGGTGATTACTAGCTGCCTTCCATCTAGTCTTACACTGCTAAATTAGGGACGGCTAGCGTAAATGTCCCTCGCGAAGCTTTGCGCGAAATTCAAAACAAATCAAATCAACAATAGCTCACACAGCTATTATCTATTAGAACATTAACAAGCTTTAACTTTATTCATGTACAAACAAATTAATAATAGTTGTGTCAGTTATTGTTGAGAAAGTGAAAATGGAGAGGAACCTGGTGCTGGATTCGTGAACAACATGAGGAAGAAATCTCCTGATAAGTAACGTTTTATTTACTTGAGCAAGGCTAATTTATATATGAGACGTAAAAGTTTTAACCAGTTTTATTAAGACACTGGGCTTCATGTATATTTAATGATCCAACTTCCATATGCTGCCGGCATGTCACTGAAAACTCGTTGTTGTCTTTTGTTTCGGCACTTCATAATTCATGTGTTTTCTTGCCGCTTTCAGAAACATAAGCAACCCCTTCTCTCGAGACTCAACAAATGTGGTATAGCTTCGATAACAGCGACATCTATCACAGACACAAACAAATGTCAGAGGTCGAGAATATTTGGTATTTGATTTCTTTCCTCATCATTTATTCATGTTCGTGCATTCTAGATAAACAAACTGACAAATTCGTGAATAGATATAAAATAAGTAGATAAAAATGTGTACGTATGCCGTGTTTATACGGTGTTATAATTTATTAATTTTAGGTAATATAAATTTCAATTGAAGATATGAATTTTCGTAAACAGTTAAAATTGCCACTATGCCTATGTTGTTAATATAAGTTCATATTTATATAACTTGCGCATGCACTGTTCATATGTTGATAATTCGTATACTTGAGAAGGATAGTAGACACTTATTACCTATTTTTTTTATTCATTAAAGCAATAGCTTGTCGTTACAGCTGTGAACCGTGACGCCACAGGAAATGTATTACGCATCAGAGTGTATTCCATGTAATTCAACATGCTTTGTGGCTGTGGATAAAGTTATGTCTGGAGCTTTGTCACGGCCCATTCATACAACGAGATTATTAAATGACGTGGAACCAAAGAACACAATATTACGAAATATAAAAGATTTATCGTTTTTCCCCCCTGAAAGATCTAAACAAAAAACAAGAACTTGTAGAACAGAGCGTTTAGGGCAATAAGGACTGTTGAAAACATACGCCGAGCTAATCTGGGCCAGCGTTTACGTTTGCAAAGCGTGAGCTACAGTTAAAAAGATATTATTCCGCCCTCTCCGCCCCCCACAGAAAAGAAATACGTAATGAAAGTAAATGAAGCACATCTTCTGTATTATTACTAAACTTATGATATTCAAGGTTTTGAAGATGATGAATACTTACAGATCAAATCCACAAAGGGCCATTAGAACTGCATTTGAATACTTGACAAAAATGTAACCACAAAGGATTTTCATAATTCCAATATCCTCGGCCATTTTTCTTGTAAAAAAGTGTAACTAAAACCTTACAAGCGTTGCTTGTAAACTTTTATATCCTTAATTATTAACTTCCTAACCTTTCTAGAATATATCAGCAGATTCATCAGAAATGATTCATCAGATATGATTTAATTGAGTTTGTTTATGCATTTCAAGCCAAGAAAACTTTAATTTAATAGATTTATCAACTCCTTCCAACTTTCCATTTCGCTGTCCGTTCCAACATAATAACAAGACTTTAAACTCAGAACCAAACTTGCAAGACTTATAAAATTTTGAATGAATTAACCACATCTGTAGCAATATAGATATCTTAGTAGGGAGTGGACTTCCAATTAAAAGTTTGTCTAATATTTGCACTAATCTTCACCATTGATTCCTATAATTATAAGCAAATTCCACAAGCTGAAAGTGCTCACTGTCAGACGTAACATTACAAAAAGCTTTGATAGCCTTAAACTGATAAAATGGTGAACACTTCGTACGCATGAAATAATTTCATTTGTTAATCATTTGGAGTTCTCAAGTTTAACGACACCTGGAATCCAGAGTGAATATAGATTAAATGGCCGAGTGAGACACATCTATGGTTCAGACATATCTATCCCTAGTTTAGAACTGTTAACCAGGAGAAAGGGCAATCATTCACCTGCAACACCCGTTGTTTACGAAATTACTCTTAACAGAGTAGCTAGAATGACTGTCACAATTATAACGCTATCACGATTGGAAGTGCGGATCATGTTCTTTAGCATATCGGGGCTCAAATATTGGATATATTGATCTACGCTTTTTATTGTTAAATTACCTTTAAACCATTAGTATCGAATCAAAGCCATAGTTTATATTAAAATAAAAATCTACTTTTCCAACATAACACGCTAAACTCAATACCATCTTGAGATATCTCTTAAGAAATCCGTAGATTTTTCTTAACTAGTCTCTGGTTCCAAGTATACATTCCAAGTATAACATAATTATCTATTATGTCGAATAGACTTTGTTTGATGGTTCACGTAACACCGTGCCAGAAATCAAAGCACTAATCTAACCATTCAGTTTCATTGTTGTTTTTTTTTGTTCTTTCAATAATTTTATTTTTAAAAAATCGAACTAATCTATTTGTCGATGGTTGGTTCATCTAGATTAATGATGGCTATCAATGGCTTATCTAGGTTACTGTTGGTTATCATTGGTTTCTCCGAAATAATCACCATCAGATGGTTATCATTGGCTCATCTAAGTTATTGATGGTTATCATTGGCTTATATAAGTTACTTGTGATTATCATTTGTGTACCTAAGTTACTGATGGTTATCATTGGCTTATATAAGTTACTTGTAATTATCATTAGCTCATCTAAGTTACTGATGGTTATCATTGGCTTATCTAAGTTGTGGCGGGTGGTGTTAACTAAGTGCCTCATTTCCGGTCTATCACTAGAACAACTATTACAGAAAACCTTCGTGCAAACTATGTGCTATATTTAACAAACAACGAACATTGCCATTTCAGTGCCACATTCTTGACAGTGTTTTATGTTCTATAGAGTTCAATATTCCAGATAAAACTGTCTTCTAGTCTTTAAATTTCGGAATCTGTCAACAAGCACGTTTTGAAACCGTAGGCAATTTAAAGAGATTGTGATAATAAGCGAAAGACACACAGACCGAAAGTTTAACAAAATGAACTTTTCTTCAATAACCTTAAGAGTTTATTTATAATTTATCTACCAACAATATTTAAAAACGAACTTATTGTAATATACCAATGTCTCTGTTACGTGTATTAAAGGTTGTATAACTGCTTGTTGCAGAGACCACAATCAGGAATGTCGTCCACGAAAAGACATCATGCAGGTAAAGAACAATTTGTGGACTGCATTTCTTTTGTTTTTGTAACAACATCTACTGGTTATTGTGAATATAACTAACTTGACGCTTCCTTCAAAATTTCACAACAGTATATCAGGCAGATGGTGTTCCTTAAAGAAATGCTTAGAGTTTGTGTTTCTGTTGTCCCTATAACACCATCTCTTGGTTATTGTAGATATAACTAACTTGACGCTTCCTTCAAAATTTCACTACAGTATACCAGGCAGATGGTGTTCCTTAAAGAAATGCTTAGAGTTTGTGTTTCTGTTGTCCCTATAACACCATCTCTTGAAAACACCATCTCTTGGTTATTGTAAATATAACTAACTTGACGCTTCCTTCAAAATTTCACTACAGTATATCAGGCAGATGGTGTTCCTTAAAGAAATGCTTAGAGTTTGTGTTTCTGTTGTCCCTATAACACCATCTCTTGGTAACACCATCTCTTGGTTATTGTAAATATAACTAACTTGACGCTTCCTTCAAAATTTCACTACAGTATATCAGGCAGATGGTGTTCCTTAAAGAAATGCTTAGAGTTTGTGTTTCTGTTGTCCCTATAACACCATCTCTTGGTTATTGTAAATATAACTAACATGGCGCTTAAATTAAGATACAATGTTCTTCTGATAGTCTTGATTTTTGGATTATAAAAAAAAAAATCACGTAATTTGTATCAGCTGTTTTGCTATTCTAGCCGTGTAACTCACTACCAACACGTGGGTTGGGAAAAACGACAATGAAGAAGTAATATTCTGGACGTTCTGAGACTCGTTCTTATCAGATTCGTCATCCCGTATGAGACAAATAACGTCAACTTTTATTTAATCCAATTTTAAGTTTAAAATAGGTTATACATGAAATTTTGTTCCATAACTTACTTATTTTTTGTTTTTCATACTTTACTGAAGGTGTTTGAATAAGGTTTAAATGGTGCTTTGTTTAGTGTAACGTGCCACGAATCAGACAGTCCAAGGCTCGATTCGTGATGCCGCTAAACTTACTTAATTGTAATAGTAAACGATATACATGAGATGAGCAATTTCTGTAAAATAATAACAGATTCTTGTATTGTTGTCTTTAATAAAACAACTACCAACTCTCTTACTGTCGCGCTACATGTGAGAATACCAAATTCATTTGTAATAACTAAATGTTTTTGTATTATTATATTTAATAAACACGTTTTTTTCTGGAAACTTAGAAGTTAAGTATTATTTAGAAGTTTGACTAATTAAACATAGTGATTTCTGTAACTCAGTGATGAAATTGAGAGCTTATAACACTAAAATTTTGGGTTCGATATCCACAGTTAGCGAAGCCCAGACAACTCATTTGGTAGCAGTGTGCTTAAAACCAAAGTGAATAAAATAAAAGCATACTGTAATTTGCAACGCTTCCAAGCGTTAACTGAAGAAAAATAGGCTTAGGGCGTAGGGCAAACAGTAGTGTGAATCTTTACCTATTGATTATGGCATTTCCAGGACTTCATTCTGCGCATGCTCCAGATTATCTGCTACTATTCTACCTCATCTCAGAATAAACAGTTTAGAAATGTGACTTAGTATTTAGTGAAAGAAACCCACAGAAGGTTTCATCATATCATATTATAGATGAAGGTATTTAGTGAAAGAAACCGACAGAAGGTTTCATCATATCATATTATGGATGAAGGTATTTAGTAAAAGAAACCGACAGAAGGTTTCATCATATCATATTATAGATGAAGGTATTTAGTAAAAGAAACCCACAGAAGGTTTCATCATATGGATGAAGGTATTTAGTGAAAGAAACCGACAGAAGGTTTCATCATATGGATGAAGGTATTTACGACTCGAGGGCTGTTAACATGAAATGCTCATTTCTCATTTTAGTCGACGAATATCACAGATAGAAATAATAACAAAATTCCACATGATCGATGTTAATACATGAGGTGTATCATCGCTGAAAAGACAGTCGTCTTATTTGGCCATCAATAAAGTCCATTACTCGAAATAACCATATTCCAATTTTAATCCGGTGTTGTTTTTTGAAGCTGAAATCACGTGTATCTATAGAATATCAATATAAACTTTTTTGTTGTTTTTTATGTTGGTATACAAGACGATGAAACGGTCAAAGTTTCTGTGATTCTAGAGTGATTTGACATCAAAAGTATAATCGGGTAATGTCTTATTTGACACTTAAGTAAGCCGAGACAGCAGCGTTTCCCTGAAGGACATAGACGAACTCTTTATATAAGCCTACACTTCAATACAATTAACTCTTTATTTTACCTTTTGCATTCAATGACATGACATTTCTTTCTTGTCACTTCGAAGTTTTTTGTAGCCTTACAGTTGAGGAAGAATGTGAAAAAAACGTAACTCTCACAATTACAAAGATCACGCTTTTGTAAGACAGGATTTTAGAAAATCTAGACATCTGATTTACTGGGGTTTCCTTCGCACAGATCATTGTGTGACATATTTTGCTCAGCCACATCGTTTAAGCTTATTTCTTAACAACAAAAACAAGTGGAAAGTTCAACAGGGATTATTCTGTCCTTTCACAAAAAATGGACTTGAACTAATAAAATAGAAAACCTCTTTGTTACAATAGTATTCCTAAAGCTAGCTGGCTTTCTTGCTTCGACACATTAATACAACGAGGTCTTCTGGTTTTAACTAGAAAAAAATTAACCAGTTATTTTCGTTATAAGATAGAACAACTCACAACTGATTAATAATTTATCACTTTTGGATAACGCATCACTTCGTGGTATAATAAAGCCAGTTTAAAATGTCAAGTTTCTCACACTCTGAAATATACGACGACGCTGATAAAGTGAAAAAAAAAAGCGTATTTATCTGTATAGTGCGCTCCAAGCACGTTTTTAAACTATCAATGATAAAGTTAAGTTTCACGCATAAAAATTAAAAGGTACTCTGTTATCAAATCACAATAACAATTGTTGCAGAAGTACACTTTGTTATCATATTACAATAACCATTGTTTTACAAGTACTGTGGGCCTGATGGTTCCATGTTAACAATGTCGAAAGATTGTTGGTGCGTTCTTTCTATCTCATATTAGCTGTTTGTTAATTTTAAAGTTTGTAAACTTACTGTTCGCAGATTTCGAAACATGTTAGACCACTAACATTTTGTCAGCATAACAAAAATGTAGACCCTACATAACAGATAAATGGCTTAATATCACGGATAACTAGTCCGATTACATGTACAATCAGTAACACAGGTAATTAACCCATTAATAATTCAAGCACAACAGATAAATTTTTCAGAAGCACAAATAAGTAACCCAGTAACACAGCTAACAAACACAATTAACGCACAAAAACAATTCATGCACTACAGGTGATTAGCTCAGAAACACACGCACATTTAATATCAGCACCACAGACAGATACCACTGTAGTACATATAACACATCCAGAACCACAGATAATTAATACAAGCACCACAAATAAATAATTCAGTAGCGTAAACAGAGATTAACTGTTATCTGTATCTGTTTAGGCCATTAGCTGGTTGCTCTCCTTCTGTGTAGCACATCTTAAAATCTGCAGACTTACAACGCAAGACACTGGGTTTTGAAACTCGCGGTGAACAGAGCACAGATAGTCCATTATGTAGCTTTTTGCTTAAGTACAAATAAACCTTTTGGCAAGTAACTTCTAAACTAGTTATGACTGTTAGAGAGCTCTGATGTGGCTATTCATCCTGGGTGTCGCTCATAGTTGTAAATATCGGTACTTATGTGATTTGTGTGTGTGTATGTTGTGTGTTTAGAATTAAGCAGAAAGATACATAATGAGATATCAATGCTCTGCTCACTACAGGTATCGAAACCCGGTTTCTGACGGTAAGTTCGCAGACATACCGCTTTACCATCAGGGGGACTAGACGATCTGCATGTCTCTTTACATAAACCTTTTACCGGTCTTTGGTTAAGACTACTTCTTGGACTGTTTAGTTACAGATCAGTAAACAGACAGCTAAATAAAGAGAAATTGTAAGTAACATAACGTAATGTTTTGAAACAAGATGGCACCTATTGGTCCATCTCATCTGTTTCATCTTCTAAACTAAATTCAAGTAATTAATAAATAATATCTTAAAGCCAGTCCTTATCATTTTTCTTAAACTTACTGCCTCTACAACATCAGAAGGCAACCCATTCCAAAGGCCAACCGCCATGTTAGAAAAAATAAAACTAAGTTTGTTTAAAGTGACTCCTTCCCTGCCAAAACTTGTGCTTGTGTCCGTTGGTCATTATCTCCATAACTTTTGTATGTGTTTTTTTTTTTTCAAGTACTTTGTTCTCGTTATTAGTTTTCATATTCTTTTATTTGTCCTTTGTCGCTGTTCCGTTGTGTGTTACAGCAAATTTTATAAAATATTATTTTGGTGATAGTGCTGCCATCTTTTGTTATTTCATATAAACATCTCTGTAGAAAGTTGAATAATATTTCTGCCTCCAAAGAATTGTTGGCGAAAATCTACCTCAAAACGAAGATTTAACAATATAATAACTGTTGTAGTTTAGAATAAATAAAAAAAAACAGCTGTTTTATTTGAGGCTTATAATTATACTTTTGTATTACGTATATTTTCGTTTTAAGTGTATTTCTTCACTAGTCAGAATGGTTTCGATATATGTAACCATAGTAACAAGACATAAAAGTGACGTGTTAGCAGCAAGAATGTTCTATTTAAATACAATTTTCCAATTAGAAACTGACAATCCATAGGGGACAAAAAAACAAAAATTCCTAAGGTAAACGATTAAATCATGGTTGTAGTTCACTGTTCACTCGTGATATTTGTTTTAGTGTTACTTTATAGTAGTTAACAAAAACTAGGCCTGTTCGATTGGATAACTGCGAATTCAAAGGTCCTTGGTTTGTGTCTCGGTGCCATTGAAACATTGATATCTTTATTTTGAAGCTGTGGATGTGTTATAAGAGTGACGGTCAAATCCAATTACTCAATTGTAATTGCGTAAGCTATCACCGATAGCTCAGGTGTTATCGGTGATTGCTGTCCGTCTTTCACATCGTCAATGGGTCGAAATTAGAGAAAATAACAATTAGGCCTAAAGTAATACGTATAAATATTGAATTTTGGTAAATATTCACTCAAGTAAGTCCGCTCAGTTTAATGATCAACGGTGCAGACTTGTGAGGCACAGTCGTGTTTTTCTTTCATTACAGGATCTAAATATATTTATCCTCATATATTAGCTTCGCTGATAAAGCAATTTCACATAAGTGCGCATGGGGCAATCTGACATGTATAGTTCTAACATGAACACGAACGTAAAGATGAGTACCATATCACAGAAGACTACAGAGGATCATCTGTACAAAACCGTTAAACTGTGGCATATTTAACAATAAAAACATGGTGATTTCATATATTCGAATTAGCTGTACATGCTTTATCTTTTAAACTTCGTGGCTACTTAGAATTTTACTCAAACCTTGCTCTAGTACATTCGCCGTTGGTAATATTCATCCCGTGTAAATTTCTAAGTTAAGCCTGAAAATATGCGGAATACAAACAAGAACAGTAATGTTTAGTTCGCTTGAAATATTCAAAATCAGACTACAGTAAACTCTATAGATCTATTGATATAGTCATGTACGACAATGACTCTACAACCACACTAAATAACTTCAATATTCTTGTTAATTTAAGCCAGAACTGAGAAAAAGAGATGTGATTATTTAACGTTATCTCATCAGCTGCAAGTTCTACTTTCTAATGTCTTAAGAGTTACATTGCGAGCCAATCATAAAGTGTCATACCGGGACAAGTCCTATAAAATATTAAGTCCGATACTATGCCCAGTAAGAGTAGTAACATTAACCCCAAGACTAAAATACCATATGTTTTGTAATATGAACACCTAAAGAACTCACATTGGATGTGATTAAGGACTTTTGAATTAATTGTAGTGTTACTACTTTTTAATCGTAATAGTTGTGTTTCAAAAATTATTCACTTTGAAACAAAATTCGAGATCTTAGTTTTTAAGTAATTTAACAAAAGTCCAAGAATCTCCTCCTCTTTATTCTATTTCTTACTAAATAACTTCAGTTCTAAGTATTTTAACAAGAGTCCAAGAATCTCCCCCTCTTTATTGTATTTCTTACTAAATAGCTTCAGTTCTAGGTATTTTAACAAGAGTCCAAGAATCTCCTCCTCTTTATTGTATTTCTTACTAAATAGCTTCAGTTCTAAGTATTTTAACAAGAGTCCAAGAATCTCCTCCTCTTTATTGTATTTTTACTAAATAACTTCAGTTCTAAGTATTTTAACAAGAGTCCAAGAATCTCCTCCTCTTTATTGTATTTCTTACTAAATAGCTTCAGTTCTAAGTATTTTAACAAGAGTCCAAAAATCTCCTCATCTTTATTGTATTTCTTACTAAATAACTTCATTTCTTAGTATTTTAACAAGAGTCCAAGAATCTCCCCCTCTTTATTGTATTTCTTACTAAATAACTTCAGTTCCAGGATATATTAAGTTGAATGCATATGTCTTTTTCGGCAGATCACATGACAGCAACAAATAAAATGTCTACTTTCTTTAGACACCTCACATATACCATAAATCAAGTTGTGAGGGTATACATGTAAGTAAGTGTTTTTTTTTTTGAGAGAAAGTAGAGAACACGTGATTAGATAATCAAATCATTTAGTAACTGTAACACAAAGTTTACGGTTGCATAAAATTCAATAGTTAATTAAAGTTTTGAACTTTCTAGATCTTCCCCTCTCTGGACTTTCAAATTAAGATTTACTCTTAACACAGGCTTTGCGTCATTGTTATGTAAACAAGAGGGAATATTTCCTTAGTGCAAGAAAACGAAATCCTAAAGCAAAAAATAAAATAAATCCTACATAAATTATAAACGTCACTTTATTTACAAGATGGTCTGATGACGCAGTGTGAAAATCCATTTACTTCTAAGGTAGTGTTATGACCAGTGATGACGAGAAACCCACTTGTTGAGAAATTTATATGCAAAAACGGCTCGTTTGGGCTGAGAAAACACTTTACATAGAAGAGCGAACAACGTTTCGACCTTCTTCGGTCATCGTCAGGTTCACAAAGAAAGAGGTAACTGACCGGAAGCTGACCACATGTTTGAAAGGGGTTGTGTAACTGTGTGTCGAAATGTAGAGGGCGGTATTAGATGTTTGAATATATAATTTTATTTATTATATTAATATAGGTATAAAGGCGTTCCTTTATATTGGTTTATTTTGGGTTTAAGTTGTTGTATAAGTAAGGCTTCTTTAATTTTACGTTTGTTTATGTTTGTTTCTTTATTTAGTATTTGAGTGTTTTCTATGGTTATGTTGTGTTTATTTGACTTGCAGTGTTCGAAAACGTGTGAAGGTGACTTTTTATGTTCTTTGAATCTGGTTTCCATTTTTCTACTTGTTTCTCCAATATAGAAGTCGTGGCAGTTATCACATTGTATTTTATAAATAATGTTGGTGTGGTGTTTGTCAGTGTAGTTTTTACATAGTATAGACCTCAGTTTTGTGCCGGGTTTTGAATAAATTTGGTATTAATTGAATGTCATATTTTGTTACTAATTTTTGCCAAATGTTGGTTATTTGTTTGCTGATGTCGGGAATATATGGTATACAGCAGTATATGGTTTCGTGGTTTTTTTGATTCGTGAGCTGTATTTACTTTAGTTGGTTGATTTTGCTTTCTGTCTAGGTGTGTGCGTATAATGTTTTCTACGGTTTGTGGAGGAAACTTATTGATGTTGGTGAAGTATTGTTTTATTTTGTCTAATTCATCGTTAATTTTATCTGGTGAGCATAGTTTTATGGCTGTGTTTATTTGGTTTCTTAGTATGTTGAGTTTTTGTTTTGTTTCATGTGCTGAGTCCCAAGGAATGTATAGTCCAGTATGGGTGATTTTTCGGTGGATTTCTGTTTGAAATTGTGTATCAGTTCTTGTAATTTTGAGGTTAAGAAATGATATTTGATTGTTTTCTTCCTGTTCACATGTGAAGTTGATGTTGGGATGTATAGAGTTAATGTGATTGAAAAAATTAAGTATGTGTTCTGTAGATTTGAATCCGCGACCGTGTCATCTACATATCTATACCAGTATAGTGGTGGATGTAATGCTGTGTTAATTGCTTGTGTTTCAACTTGTGTCATAAAAATATTGGCTAGAACTGGTGATACTGGGTTGCCCATGCTTAGGCCGTTTGTTTGTATATAGTTTTGGTTGTTGAACATGAAGTTTGTCTTTATCGTGGTGAATTCTATGAGGGTTGCTAACTGGTTACTGGGAATTTCTATAGTTGGGTTAGGGTCTCGGATATAGAGTTCTAAGGCTATCTTGCAGGCTTCAGTGGTTGGAACTTCTGTAAAGAGGATATAACATCGAAACTGGCCATTAAGGCTTTATGATTAAGTTGATTTAGATTAGACTTGAAATTAAAAGAGTCTTTGATAAATGAGCTGGCTGATGTTACATATTTGGAGAATGCCCATGCTATGTATTTACCAAGGTTGTAATTAAACGATTCATATGTGGACATTATTGGTCGTAATGGACAATCTGGTTTATGAGGTTTGGGGATGCCGTATATTTGCGGTGTGCGTGAGTCGGTTTTACGTAGGTAGGAATAAAGTGTTTGTGAAATTGTGTTGGCTTTTTTCATTTGTAGTAGTAACTTGTTCAGTTGCGTCTCGTGTGTCTTTGTTGGATTTGTGTGTATAGGTTTAAATTTGTTCGTGTCTGATAGGATGTTATTCATTTTTTGGATGTATTCATTCGTGTTCATTATGACTATAGCGTTACCTTTATCTGCTTTTAGAATTTTTATGTTTTTGTCTTGTTTTAGGTTTTTTATGCAATTAATGTCTATTTTTGTAAGGTTGTTTTTCAGTTTTCTGTTTTGTGAAATTATGTTGATGGTTTTGTGAGAAAATTCTTTGAAAAAATTCTTTGAAAAAATCGTTTAAGATGTTGTGACGGTCTGATGGTTCAGTGTGAAAATCCATTTACTTATAAGGTAGTGTTATGACAGTCTGATGACTCAGTGTGAAAATTCACTTACTTTTTTAGGAAGTGTTATGATGCTCTGATGGTTCAGTGTGAAAATCCATTTACTTATAAGATAGTGTTATGACGGTCTGATGACTCAGTGTGAAAATTCACTTACTTTTTTAGGAAGTGTTATGATGCTCTGATGGTTCAGTGTGAAAATCCATTTACTTATAAGGTAGTGTTATGACGGTCTGATGGTTCAGTGTGAAACTTCACTTACCTATAAGGTAGTGTTATAGCAGTCTGATGATTCACTGTGAAGATCCTCTTACTTATAAGGTAGTGTAATGAGGGTCTAGTGATTCGTGTGAAGATCCACTTACTTTTTTGGGAAGTATTATGATGGTCTGATGGTTCAGTGTGAAAAACCACTTACTTGTAAGATAGTTTCGTTTGGTTTGTTCTGAATTTCGCGCAGAGCTCCACGACAGCTATTTGTGCTTTGTAAAATAGTATTCTGTTGACCTGATATTTCAGTAATAATAAAGAACGTATGAGGGTTAGATACTCGCGACGTGCACAATGTAAATAACCTATTTTGTTAGGTTTGCGCTAAAAACATCATAAAAACAAAACTTAAAAAGATATATTCGCTACAAACCTTTGTTAATGTTAAATGCACCAAGATGCTATATAAAAACCAAAATTAATGTTGCTACTTTAGTTCCTAATGAATATACGATTTTCTCTGAAATAAACAGATACAAGCTTTTAGAGCCTAGTAAGGGTGTTAAATTGAACTCTGAAACAATAGATGCTAAATGATATAAAGTCTACGTTTGTGCCATTGTATGGTTTTTGTTTTTCATAAAATAATAAAACTGATTCTATGATTTAAGTATATCGTGGTATCAACCTTTAAATAAGTGATTAGTTTGCCCCTCCAAGTCTGAGGGCTTACAACGCTAGAACCCGGATTTCGATATGCGTGGTGGGCAGAGCACAGACAGCCCGTTTGGTAGCTCTGTACTTAACTACAAACAAACTAATTAATTTCATAACCCGACGCCTCCCAATGGCTCAATGGTAAGTCTGTGGACTTACAATGCTCAAATTCTAGTTTCGATACCCGTGGTGGGCGCAGCTTTACGGTTAATGACTAATAAAACACAACCTGAAAGCTTCTATAAGAAATTTTTTCCCAAATGTTTTTGTTTTGTTTATAGAATGAGATAAAAATAGAGTGTTTCTTGCCTATATCAACAAAACAACAAGTTATAAGATTCAATGTTTCATATTTCTCTCAGAACCCTCTCCTTTATAGTTCGAATTGATGACAGTAACTGTCACAATCTTCAAAACAACAAGCTTCTACAAAGGACGGTGAAATCAATGTCAGATCACACTTCTTCTCGAACTTCCCACTTTACGTCTTCTAAGACTACATTAAAGAGATCAAAGACCCGAATCTAATTGAAGTAGCATTGGCTGATCTAAAGTTAATATAGTCAAAGCAATTTTGATAAAATAGGGACACGTTTCGTCATAAACTAATATATATATATATATATATGTATATGTATACACACAGAGACATCTAGTAGTTCAGATCAAAAACTAACAAATTAAACCATCTTATTGAAGAAAACTCATCGAGAATCAGAGAACGTTGAAGTTGTTTCACTAGAAAATTATGAAGTGAGTTCAATACATAAATTGACTCAATAAGAGCTCGTGATTTGTGTAAAATCAATAAAGTATACTTCATAGTGTTTCAAGGTGGAAAGTTAATTTAACCACTCGTTCGAAATCTGACACAAAGAGCCCTCAAGTGGCTCAGCAGTAAGCCTTAAGACTTATAATACTAAAAACCAGGTTTCGATACCCGCAGTATGCACATCGCAAACAGCCAATTGTATAGCCTTGTTCTTAACAACAAACTGACGCAGAGCATGGAAGATGTGTCTGCTAAGTATCAGTTTCAGCGTTTGCAAGAAGGAAGACTTATCATGGTATGTAACTAATAAATATCACACATGCTCAGTGTTCTGGTCCACACATTTTAGGACTGAGAATATTTCTCTATTACTACAATACGTTTGTTATTTATTGTCTCACTTCTACAGCTTCGCCAGAAAATCCATTATAACCGAGCTTCACAAATCCAAGCAGAACAGAATCGAACAGCAAATTGAATTTTGTCGTTGAAATGGTAAAGCGAAATTGCTAGTGTCAGTCGACTAGGTTCTGAATGAAACACAAATTTTTCGTGAGAGACTGGTCTCTCGGGTTTAAACGGACTGAGACAAAAATGCAGGATTTGATTTAATTTTAAAAAATTCACATGCACGTGTATCCTTCACTATCTTCAAAATCTTATATTTTGTTACTTCATAATTTTACTTATTTTATTGCAAAAACAGATATTACAGAAGTGTATTAATAAATCTAACTACCTGTTAGGTTTTGTTTCTTAGGATTTTTAACACCTAAAGTGTGTATAGGTTTTGTTGTAGGAGTTTTTAACACCTAAATCGTACGTAGGTATTGTTGTAGGATTTTAATGCCTAATCCATACACAAGTATTGTTGTAGAATTTTTAACACCTAAATCGAATATAGGTATTGTTGTAGGATTTTAACACCTAAATCGTAAAATGTATTTTTAGTCGATTTTGTTCAACAACTGTAGTGTATATAGGTATTGTCGTAGGATTTTTAACACCTAAATCATACGTAGGTATTGCTGTAGAATTTTAACACCTAAATCGCACGTAGGGTATCAAGGACTTCAACGGCTGTTCACCAAATAGACAACGAAATGAATCACCGTTTCAGAGTTACTTGTTTCTTTCTAGGTGCAGAATAGATCTGTCTTCGAAACAAATTGCATATTATAAAGAGAAATTAAAACTGTCCAAACTTCTAGAATGTGTTATAACTTCCAAACTTCTAGAATGTGTTATAACTTCTGATGTTTACAAACCCAATGCATTCATCAGATGTAACATTAGAAACAATTTTTTGAATCCCACCTGTGTGTAATATTAATATCTTTAACACTATGAAACTCGCCAATTCATGTTCTCGGTGATTTAAAAATAGCCCGCCAATGGCACCACCGTATGTTTGCGAACATAAAACGATAAACACTGGGTTTCGATACCCGTGGTGGGCATAGCACAAATAGCTCATGTGTAGCTTTGTGCTTAACTACAATGCAGTTACTAGAAACGTTATTGGTATTGTGACCTAAATGGCATCTTAAGCAATATGTGGGCTAAAAACCCATGACACAGGGCACAAATTTTGGCCATTCCTAACTTAAACCTACTGATTAGAAGAATGACCAATCACCAACACTCACCGCCTACCCAACTACTCACCACTGGTTTGGTTTGTTCGAGATAGCTGTCCCTAATTTACTAGAGAAAAAGGAGGCAGTTAGTCATCAATCCCACCGCCAACTCTTGGGCCACCCGTTAACCAACCAATAGTAGTATTTACCGTAACATTATAACGCCCTCACAGCTAAAAAGGCGAACATATTTGGTAAGACGGAGATTCGAACTCGCGAGCCGCAGATTGCGAATCGAGTGCCCTAACCATCTGGCCATCCTAAGCCTGCTGTAAACTAAATACTCATAATGTCTCGAAGTGAATAATATGTTCTAAGAACACATTGTTCCTCGAACCCTGAACCATCTAATATGAAACCTGCGCTACAACACTTACGGCCGTAGAAGAGATGTGCCTCATTTAGCTAGTTTAACTGCTTTATAAAACAAGACATTGGAAGTTAAACTAAAATAATCACGACACGAATTAAGAAGAAATTTAATTAAATATCTAAAAAATCGAATTTTTTTTCGCTAAAATAATCGGCAAAAATCAATATATAATTCCATCAGATTAACATGTTGTCTGCCAAGTATTTCAGCTGCTACAATACAACTCTAATGCTTCTTCACTTTGTAACTTTTTTTCGTGACGCCATTTTGGATCAAAAGTGAAACAATTTGTAAGTAGGTCAAATGCATGTATGTTGCTGACATCTAGCGTTGAAGTTAAGTATTATTGAGAACGAATTAGCTCGTCCGTGGCACTGTGTTACCGATCGGCTTGGACGAGTTAACTCGTCTACGGCGCTGAACAGGTTAAAAAAAAGTCATGAAATATTGACATAAGTTACGTAGGCCTCTTTTGATTATGTGGTCTGATATAAAAACTACGTGAATACAATTGTTTGTTTTATTAAGACAATGAAAAAACAACTTGTCTCTGCGGAGACGTAAAAAGTGACACCAGGAATATCCTATCAAAAATATTTAATTTTGAAATTTCTATGGTCAACAATCTTAATACATTTCTTTGCTAAGTAATACATTTTTGTAGTTTTCTGAATTCTTTCTTGGCTGAATGGGCCCGGCATGGCCAAGCGTGTTAAGGCGTGCGACTCGTAATCTGAGGGTCGCGGGTTCGCATCCCCGACGGCTAGCACAGATAGCCCTCGAGTAGCTTTGTGCGCAATTCAAAAACGAACAAACAACCTTCGTTGAAACAGTTACTCATTTCTATTGTTCAGAAGGACATTTAAAAGCTATTGATCTTTCGTATTATATAAATTCCAATATGTTCTCAATGTTTCGCCGCCAAACCCACTCAAGTTTTCAATTAGCGGAATAAATTGGCGTTGTCTCAGTATCAGTTAACTAATACCGTGATTTTAGTTGTTTTGTCTTTCATGGTTCTCTTTGCGTCTCTTGGACTAAATTAATTCATGAAGATCGGTACAATGTTTCTATTGTAGCTAATTCGAGAAATTAACACCGAGCGAGGAGATAACAAAATATACTTCAGGCTGAAGTTTCAGACACTCCTACTAAATCGGAATATTCAGAAATAAACTTATTTGATAGTTTTATAAGATATCTCGCGCTAACCGTCCCTAATTTAGCAGAGTAAGAGTAGAGGGAAGGCAGCTAGTAATCACCACCCAACGCCAACCCTTGGGCTACTCTTTTACCAAGGAATAGTGGGATTGACAGTAACATTATAACGCCCCCACGGCTGAAAGGGTGAGCATGTTTGGTGCGACGAGGATTCGAACCCGTGACCCTCAAATTACGAGTCAAACGCCTTAACCCACCTGGCCATGCCGGGAAGTTTATTCGCTAAATCGTTTTCCTTAATTTTGAGTTTCACACTTGGTATTAACTGAAAGTTCGTTGGTTTCATGAAAGTATTTAATCATTTGTTACGGCGTGTTTTGCTTTATTTGGGTAAAATTAATTAGCGATTTAATAGTTTTAAATCATATTGGTCTTTTGGTCTTTTGATTGTCTTCTCTCACAGATTCTTTATCTCTTGATATTTTCCAAATAAAATATAAGAAATATTTAATTTTATTTGTTGAAATATCCTGTCGTTTACAGACTCGAAATAATTCTTTCTAATTTTATGCTCCGAAAACATCTGTGCGACAATTCATATTAGAATGGTATTGTAATTGATAGGGTTAAGTAAGGCCTAGCTGTGAATCTGTAAATCCATTGTTCGCGTCGTTTAACATCCAAATGAAAAACAAACGGTCTCCAGTTTTTAGAGTGGTGGGTACGTTGTAAATGTTGTTGTTATTTTGAATTAAGCATAAAGCTCCACAATGGGCTATCTGTGTTTTGCCCATCACGGGTATCGAAACCCGGTTTTTGGCGTTGCAAGTCCATAGACGTGCCGCTGAACCACTGGTGAACGTTGTAAGTGTCAAATCCTACTTTTCGTTTATACAGTAGTAATCCAACGGTTGGACACTACTGCTGTAGATTAGCTGCATTTCGTCTGGTCAGTCAGTTTAAAATGAGAGACGAATAGTTCAGATGGCCTTTTGGTAGTTCTTCGAAACAAACAAACATTTAATTTTCTTCATTTCAGGAGACAAACATTTAATTTTCTTCATTTCATGAGTAAGCATTATCTACCAGCTTAGAATAGAATATACAATATACTTAGGCTGCATCTTTGGTAATGTAATTCTAATATATTAACCCAGAACGAAAATATTTAATGTTAATAAATTAAAGCTCTATTTCTTCGTTTGAATAAGTTGGGAACAGATGCTTCAATCTGAATCCACGAACAGATTCTAAGGTTCTGGAGGGCTTACTTTAAATTATTGTCTTAATTCAATAATTAATAGTAGGTACTTAGGCATAAAAAATAATGACACATTTTCGTTTATGTTGCTGATAATACGATTTGTAAAATAACTACGACAATAAGAATATAAATTATATGTTCCATCATTAATAATATTTCAATATATTTTATAATCAATATACAGTCGAATGACACTACGTAACAAAATGTTTAATTTTTCTTGTTCCTGGGCAGAAAGTGTTATTTCCCAATTGCTTATGCCTAAAGTAAATGGAAAAGACCTATTTTTCTCTTCAAACTTTGCTTTTATGACCTGGAGCGTAAAACGAAAACATGATGGGAGACTATATTTGGGGGCAAAAACTACTCGCCTCTAAACATTTTTGTATAACTTTAGTGTAAATAAACGTAAATATTGATTCACACGTCGTTTTATTCAGACCTTATGTAAATGAAAATGTGCAAACTTGCCCGTTTTTACATAGAAAATAGATTAATTTCTAAATTTCATTATCCAGGTCACAAAAGCAAAGTTTGAAGGGAATAATGGCCTTTTTTTGTACTTTTACAACATAAGCAATTAAGAAATAACACATACTATCCAGGAACAAAATTTGTGTTACATAGTGTAATTTAACATTAAATTTGTATTAAATCTCAGAAGGGTAGGAAGAAGATACTTAGGTTCTAAATGTTCAAAATGTTCTAAGTCTCAAACAGTATCTTATATTTTTAAAAGTAAGAGAATCTACTGAAAATGTGACATGATGAATTTTTCTGCTATTCTTTCTTCCAGAGTTTCTAATAGTGTCTGAAATTGAGATTAATTTATTAATTCTTTTATAATAAAAAGTGTATTGGAATTTAACAATATATGATATTCTCTGTTGAGAGTGGCTGGAAGTAATCTGACAGAATTGGAAACTATTGTTGTTGTTTTTCTTGGGTTGTCTTGTTGGTAATGAAAACACACAGCTTCTGCTGTCTGAGGTAAATTGATTTTTAGACAAACAGCATGCTATGTTTAAACTTATAGTTCACAGAGACTTCACTTTTGGGAATAAAAGTTAAAGTAACTTTTCTCTGGAGTGTATCATGAAATTAAGAACATCTATTATGGAAGACATTCAATGGAACTAACCGGCCTTCTTATCTCGGATGTTGGATTATATGTATTGAAGGTCACGAGACATTTTATCTTGCTTGTATATAATAAATATCCCAGGGTATTTTGTCCAGAGTTTCTGTATTGAAAGTAAAGGCATTTTGTCTGCAGTCCATGTACTGAAGTGTTGTTGTTGTTTTTTTTGACTGGATATAACAAAGGTTGTAAAATATTTTATCTGGAATGTATGTATTGAAGTCAAAGAACGTTATGCTTGGTTATAATAAATGTCGTAATGTATTTTTTCTATAGTGTGTGTATAAAAAGTGAGGACCTTACATCTGGAGGGCATGTATTTAAATTACCAGACTTTTTTTTTGGAATACATATAAAATACAAGATGGTGTGTAAAGGTCATATCAAACATCTGTGCTTCAGAATCATGATCGATACTTTTGTGATTAAAAGAGAGCGTGTAATTCATTTTCATTGCTTGTTTTCGGCATTTCAGAATGCCCACCAGCTGAAGATGGGGTTGAACGTTTCGCTTGTCCTACAGCAGACACAATGGGCCGATACCGTTGTATAGATGACCACGTGCTATGTGATGGGTTTATTGACTGTCCTGAAGGCGAAGATGAAGATAGAAGATCCTGCATGTTTTATAAAACGGTAAATTTGGCAATTTAAATAAGTTTTATTGTTTGTTTGTCTTTGTTTTTACTTAGATGAAGCTCGCTCCAGTTTTCAGTGCCACCTAACGACACATTCGATATCGTTGTTGGTTTAAGTTCATATTGTCGACTTTATTGCTGGTTGATGTTTAAAACATGTTGAACATGGATTAAATTAATGTGTTTAATACTTAAAACAATATTGCGATAACAGCTTGACGTGAAAAAATCACAACAATGTAACTCATCTATTCATTAATATAAATTATTTATTAACGAGAACTAATGAGTTCAGCTAATTACAAAGTCATCATTGATGTAACACAAATAAAGTATATTCTCGATATCTATATACTAACAGAGACTAACAGTACATCTGCAGTCTAATTAGCATATTTATTATAAGAGGATTTATAGAATAATATAATTCTATAACAGCCAACGAAATCGATAACTTCAGTTGTCTTAGGCCTAATATTAGTTAAGCCTTTATTAAGTACGGCCTATAATCGATAACGAGATGAATTAATGTTGTAAGTTATGTACGTATTTCGTCTTTAATTCAGTTAGGGCTAAACATTATCGTACTTAATACTATAAATCAAAAAAGTCATAATGTTATTCTACGGCCTAACGTTAGACTTTATTAAAAAATAAAAGCATTTATAAGCTTTTAATATGTTTGTTGTACAAGAGGTCTACTGAACTGTATTTACATTCCAACTTTTGTTAACATCCGTTGAAATTAAATAGCGCGCATGCGCATCTAGAGAGTATGCTGGCGCGTACACTTTCAAGACAGACCAAAACTGAGAAGCATTGTAATAGATTCATATATATAAATAATGTTTTATAATGTCCATAGATTTGCTTTTTGAGACAAGAACTTTTTGAAGTTATTCCTCGTTGCTCTGTTTTTTATTTTTATATTTTTCCTTTTTTTCATATGCCAACTATTGTTTTTATGTCCTGGATTCGTGACCTGAAAGACCCTGTCCGAACCCATTCAGTAACAACTGAAAATTAAGTTGAAGTGATATCTCATTTACACAGTTAAAGTGACTATTCATACCCTTGAAATATTAAAAAAAAACAAAAACTATTTATTTCCTTTACTAGATAAGTTCCAACGCTAGCTAAGGACAGACTTATAACGGAAAAGATCCAATCGACTTTAATGTTTTTGTGAAATTTCCACATAAGAACATGTTTACCACGGCAATGTATATTACTGTTAAAGGTTATTGGTGCTCAAAATCTGATGTTTCTCTGTAATAGTTGGAGTCCAAAACTTAAGTTTTTGTAACACTTTAGTTTGGTGTTACTGGTTCTTCGAGTTCACTAAACTGATGTCAGGGATAATGAGTTTCTGCGTTAGGAAGATAATTCACGAGATCTCGTGCAGCCATGCGGAAAAACTAGGGACTTTATAAAATTTTGAACTAGTTAAAAATAGCCCCGTCAAGAAATGGCATTTCCCGATTTATTACTAAAGCAACACGACAACGTTCGTATGTCAGGATTTCCTGGGGCGATCTCAAATTATTCCACTTAAATCATTGGTTGAAGTAAGGCATCCAGTCCCCCCATTTCGTTTTTCAATCTTCGTATCATTAGATTTCGTGACTTTTTATTTACTTCTGACTGGACGGGTAATGACTGTGTGAAAGAACGCGGACGTTAGAGAGAGGGCACTGGATTTATAATAATCCCTCAACCCTAGAGCAAACCACTGCTATTAAATATCTCGTTACCTGTCACCTTGAGCACTTACTGGATTAAAAAACAATAGACACATAATTAAAATTCTGAAACGTTGAAACTGACTTTTCTGAAACGTCGATTTTGGGTTTTTTTTCTTTTACTTCTCTTTTTTCTGTAAAAACAAAATTTCTGGCGAATTTCTAGTCACCGATGTTACTTTATCTTTAGAAATTCTTAATTGCCATTGAGGTCAGAAATATGACTCAATAAATGTTTTTGTGTAACCAGCAATTTCAACTCACTACTTGAAATGTGGTTTCATTTGAAATTCGGACAAAGTTTCTCAAGGGGTATTTGTGTTAGCCGCCCCTAATTTAGCAGTGATAGATTAGGGGGAAGGGTGGGGAAGCAGCTAGTCAACCTATCCACTGCCAATTTTGGGGCTACTCCTTTACAAATAAATAAGGGGATTAACCGTAATTTTATAACATCCTCAGAGCTGAAAGAGCGAACATTCGGTGACGGGGGAACTCGAGACCCTCAGATTTAGTGTCGAGCGCCCTAACCACAAGGTCATACCAGGTCGTCCTTGAACATTATCAATTTGTTTTGAAGTCAGCTATGTGACGTAATCAGTTAATATTCTGAGGTCGTACTGTAGTCAACCTTACAGTTGAAAATAACGAGTACAAGAAATAATTACACAATTTAGACCCTAATACTAAAATAACATTTCGTGTTAAGACTAAAACATTGTTGTATAGTTGTTTGTTTCTATTGTTGTTATTGCCTGAAGGTAAGCACAAAGCTGAGCAAGGGGCATTCTGTGCTCTGCCCACCACGGGTATCGAAACCCGGTTTCTAGCATTATACGTTCGCGGACAAACCGCTGTACCGCTGCGATTTTGTATTAATACTCTTCTAGTAATTAGTATCAGAGTACGGTTCGAATACACTCCATGTAATCCTCTGTATTTTCTGCTTCTTGGTTTAACGTAACTGGTGGATGTTGTGTTTTTCCTTCCCTTGAATCATCAGTTATAAATTACAACTGGCTCTTCCCCGCCTAAAGTTCCACTCAAAGAATAGAAACAGATATTTCATAATAACTTGTTTCTGTAATTTTTCCGGTACTAATTTATGATTTTTATATGGTATCAAACATGTTGAGTATTTCACAACAGTTTGACAGTCAGTATTATATCAAAGAACACAAAACAGTGAAGCTGGTTTCAAACATTCTTAACTTAATTGTTATCAACCATTAGAACCTTCTGACACACTGATTTTATTTAGTTGAACAATCCTAAAGACTGCGTAGATTCCGTGTGATAATAGAAGGCCTCGATACAAATCATTTTTATGGTTTCCGACTTGAAAGTCTGCACGGAAGTCATCAAATGAACACACCGTCATCCCAACCATTCAGAGTCGTAAAGAAAACAGAATTAGATAAAAGATGGAACAATTGCAGGTTACAAGCCTTCCTATTCATCTTGTATGGTAAATCCATTATCAGCGCGCTGTAATCCTAGTCCGAGGCGCCACCTATACATATTTTTTCTTGCACTTGTTCGGCCTCCTGAGAAATGAAAACTGCTATTAATATTGTGTGAGAGCCAGAATGTAAGACAAAATAAAAGCCTTAGTTAATCAGAACAAAACAAACGTAACTAAACGATATAACTTTACAATAAAATTAAAATAACCATGTGGTTAAGGCGCTTGACTCGTAATCAGAGGGTCGCGGGTTCGATTCCCTGTCACATCAAACATGCTCGCCCTTTCAGTCGTTGGGATGTTATATTGTGACGGTCGATCCCACTATTTTAAGGGAAGAGATGGTCTTCCCTTAGAACAACAATAAATATTCCTTAAGTAGTTTTGCGTGAAATTGAATAAAAACTGATACATCTTGAAAGAAAATAACAAGAACACGATTTAAAAAAACTTCACGAACGTTGAGGGTACGCGATTGTTACCGTCGCTAATCTTACCAGAAAAGATTCGAGCGCTCTCTATGTAGGGATGTTACAATGTGACAATACAAATTTCATGTCCAGTTTATTCTCTGCAGACCATCAGAAGCTAGATATGAAGAACTACCAACATATCTCCGGAGTATATTCCGGTTTTCAGATATCCAAAGCGTCCCAAAGTGAATCGTTTTTGGTTTTTTTTAACTTCGCGTAAAGCTACACGAGAGCCATCTGCGCCGCTATCCGTCTCTAATTTAGTAGTGTGAGACTAGAGAAAAAACAGCTAGTTATCACGGCCCACCACCAACTCTTGGACTACTCTTTTACCAACGAATAGTGGGATTGACGGCTGAAAGGGCGCGCGTTTTTGGTGTGACGGGGATTCGAACCCGCGACCCTCAGATTACAAGTCGAGCGCCCTAACTAACTGGTCATGCTGGGCCCTCCCAAAGTCTAAAACCGACAAAGAGCAGTAACTACAGTTTTGTCATCAATTGATAGAGTAAAACAATTTTATTGTTATACGATCCAAAAAATTTAAAGCTGTGTATACGCTTGAAACCGGGTTTCGATACCCGAGGTGGGCAGAGCACAGATAGCCCACTGTGCAGCTTTGTGCTTAATTCCAAACAACAACAATAACTTGGTATGTCAAGTGAATATCATTGAACAGCGTTTTTCTGCCGTTTAAAAGTAAACGAAAAATCAGAAAACCAAAGAACAAATTACGCTATCGCAACACATAGTATCCATGGAAACGGTTCATGAACAACACATAGTATCCATGGAAACGGCTCATGAAAGTGATAAAAAATAAATGTGCTATTTTAATTATCCTATCAGGATTCATTTCGAAGGTTTACTTTCTTTTCTTCTTGTCGCCTAATGGACTTAAAGTCGAGATTTCGCCTAATGGACTTACCAGGAGTTTATGATCAGCTGTACTAAAACAACAGAGAAGCGTTTTGTTTGTTTGTTTTCTGAATTTCGCGCAGAGCTACTCGAGGGCTATCTGAGCTAGTCATCCCTAATTTAGCAGTGTAAGACTAGAGGGAAGGCAGCTAGTCATCACCACCCAACGCCAACTCTTGGGCTACTCTTTTACCAAGGAATAATGGGATTGACAGTCACATTATAACGCTCCCACGACGGAAAGGGCGAGCATGTTTGGTGCGACGGGTATTCGAACGCGCGACCCTCAAAAACATATTACATTTCTCTACACGTGTATCTAGTTCACGCTCATGAGTTATTGAATAATAGTTTATTTTATTTTCTACAGTCAACAGTTAAGTCATGCTTTTAATAAACAGTGTATTTTCCATCTAGAACTGGTAAGAAAACAAATAACTCATAAAATAGAGGAAGGCCATCACTCCTATACCTACTACTGTGAACCATTGAACCCAAATTATGCCTTACAGCCACTCCTGTACATGCTACTATAAACCAATATACTGTAATTATACTTTTCAGTTATGTACGACATACATACCTAACATGTCCAAAGTAATGAAATGAAATTCCTTTTTCAAGAATGAGAAACAGCAACACACATTAAAATCTATATTTAGTCGTGAAATACTTATCAAGGAAATTAGTTTTATACGTTACAAAACATATAATTCAGATAACGAGGCTTAAATATATCTTTCTTTTTGAAACGGTTAAAATGTCTCTCAGTCGAGTTAACACACATGGTTTTAAGTAAGATCATAATGGACAGGTTTAAACTGAATCACAGCTTCTGAGGCCTTACGTTGTTGTTGTTGTTTTTCAAATGTTTAGGTTTATTTCGTCATACACGTGAGCACGTGTGTGTGCACACTGTATGCATTAATCATACCTCACTTTTCGCTGTTTTTTTTTTTCAACTTCCACGCATTCCTATTCCACCAAGAAGTGACAAAGAGTTGATACACTCAGCAGAACGTCGAACATGTATAACACTTTGAAATACAGCAGAACGTCGAACATGTATAACATTTTGAAATTCAGCAGAACGTCGAACATGTATAACACCTTGAAATTCAGCAGAACGTCGAACATGTATAACACTTTGAAATACAGCAGAACTTCGAACATGTATAACACTTTGAAATACAGCAGAACGTCGAACATGTATAACATTTTGAAATTCAGCAGAACGTCGAACATGTATAACACCTTGAAATTCAGCAGAACGTCGAACATGTATAACACTTTGAAATACAGCAGAACGTCGAACATGTATAACATTTTGAAATTCAGCAGAACGTCGAACATGTATAACACCTTGAAATACAGCAGAACGTCGAACATGTATAACACTTTGAAATACAGCAGAACGTCGAACATGTATAACACTTTGAAATACAGCAGAACGTCGAACATGTATAACACTTTGAAATATTCATATTTTTTATTTAGTGGTCATAAAAAAACAGGGGAGCTAAAGTTTCTTTGCTACAAACTTATCAAACAGAGTTTTACTTCATGTAAACTCTCTCGTTGTTATCCCTCACACGAAATCCTCCTCCGTGGTGGAAACTCCAAGCCCTCAGCTGTAGTCCCCGCCTCGGTGGCTGTAAATTAAATAAGCAAAGTACCCTGTGAATCCAGTGGGACTAAAGGTACTTTGTAGATGTCTCTTGCATATCGACAAACATAAATATTAATGAAATGGTAACGTCAGCAAATAATCCCCGGGGTCATCTTGGTAGCCAGAACCACAACGTCTGGCAATCCTTGTTAAGCTTAGCGTAAAACCCGTATCGGGAGATGGTCTTCCCTTAGAACAACAATCGAATGAAACAAAGCGCTTAAGATGTTGGTGAAGCTGAGTTCTCCCCTGTCTGGTGATTTGATTCCTACGGTAGGCTACTATTATAATGAGGCTTGGTTGAGCTTTTGACAGTCAAATTTAGTTTCTATCCATTTAATATATAACTGACAGCTCAACTAATTATGGACATTTATCTCAATTATAAGAAATATTAAATAAGGACAATAATGTATTCCACTTTAAAATACAATAGTAGAAGAATGCTCCTGGTTAGTTCGCACTTTTCTCTTGAGATATTCTTCGAATGAAATATTGATGTTCCAATAACAAAAAAGCGTCAGTTTTATAAATCTTCCTAAATCCCCAGTTCTGATAAAAGACAATATTCTATCTTTAAACTTATAGTGAATATGAAAAATTAAGCACGTGTGTGTTTATATGATTTTTAATTTTAACAGTAAGACTAAAATAATTATGAATTAATTTTAACAGTAAGACTAAAATAATTATGAATTCATTTGAACAGTAAGACTAAAATAATTATGAATTCATTTGAACAGTAAGACTAAAATAATTATGAATTAATTTGAACAGTAAGACTAAAATAATTATGAATTAATTTTAACAGTAAGACTAAAATAATTATGAATTAATTTGAACAGTAAAACTAAAATAATTATGAATTAAACATCAAATTTGCAGCACACGGTAAGCTTTCGTTTTGTCTTTTGAAATGTTTCATTCAGTTTCAAATTATAAACGTCTTTCAACTTTAACCTCAATTCGCTATGAAAGAAAATAAATGTTTTAATAAAATATATCCTGAGGGTAATACTTTCTATAGAAATCATTGTACATTAACATGAGGTCCTCAATCAATCTTTCAAAGGCCGTTGTGGCCGAACTGTTGCCTATCTCTGAGATTGAGGAGAGAATCCGCTGAACACGCTTTGAACCTTCAGCTGTGAAAACGTTACTAACAGTCAGAACAAATATTTCGCCGAAAACGCCGAACAAATTTATTACGGCTGTGACTACTGTTGGTTGGATTACTTCCCTCTAGTGGATTATTCACGGACAACTGAATAAGAGGAACTTCTAGCCGAACCATTAGGTCACGTGCGCATAATGTGTCACTGAAATTCAAATATATATCGTTATTATCAGTCCAACAGTGTCCACTAAGACCCAAGTCTTCGTCGACGACCCCTCAAAGATATCTTTTACTATTAACAACTAACTTGAGGTAATCTTAAAAATACTTCCGTACTCATAAATACTGCGCTACTAATACTTTTATTCTCACGATCTTTGTGGAATGCTGCATATTGTATAGCCGTACTGGTCCTGCTAAGGTTAAAATTGCGTTTTATATTGTTGGTTGTTCATGCAATAAATACGTAGTAAGAAAGAAATGTGTATCGAAGTAACAATTATTATCAATATTTTATGTATCGATAATTGATAAAAATGTCTTGCGAAACGGTTTTAGGACTACGTCAGAATTTAAGTGTCACTTTCCTAAATAGTTTGGACATAAAAATAAATGAGTTAGTGTTGTTTGTTGGTTTATTAAAAATAGTATCAAAGCTGTTTCACCTTTGTTTCTGTAATCTTAAAGAGATTATTAATTAAACTGCATTTATATAAGAATTAATTTTCTTCTAATGACAGTTTCGTGAATTGCGATATTCCCGATAAATGTGGTACAAGAAAGATTCGCGCACAAAACTCGTTTTCTTTTTGATCAACACTAAACCGTTACATCGGTTGACGAGCAGAGAACAATGCAAGCTGTGGTAAGCTGAACTACACTATAACGTCGATTCACACATAGCTCTTTTTGGCTGAATTAACTGTTTAGACATGAGTAAGGAACAATGTAATCTGTGGTTGGTAACAATAAAACATAATACTGGGTGTTTCGTTCTCTGACAAAATTAAATGTTTAGACATGAGTAAGGAACAATAGAATCAGTGGTTAGTAACAATAAAACATAATACTGGGTGTTTCGTTCTCTGACAAAATTAAATGTTTAGACATGAGTAAGGAACAATAGAATCAGTGATTAGTAACAATAAAACATAATACTGGGTGTTTCGTTCTTTGACAAAATTAAATGTTTAGACATGAGTAAGGAACAATAGAATCAGTGATTAGTAACAATAAAACATAATACTGGGTGTTTCGTTCTCTGACAGAATTAAATGTTTAGTCGCAAACAATAGATAACACAAGTTGTTTTGAGTAGTATCAAACCATAATATTGTATCCGTTGTTCTCTCCGAATGAACTAAACGTTCAGACATACGTAGGGAATAGTAAGGTCTGTTGTGAATGGCAGACATAGTTTCGTTTGTTTAGAATTGAACACAAAGCTGCACAATAGGCTATCTGTGCTCTGCTCACCACGGGTATCTGAACCCTGTTTTTAGCGGTGTGAGTCTGCAGACATACCACTGAGGGAGTAGCAGACATAGTATTGGTGCGATACTCTCTCTTACTGGTGTAAACATTCAGACATGAGTAAGGAACAATACTGTGATTTTTTATATATGCGAGTATGGGCTGCTTGTGTGTTTAATTTTCCGATTTCTATGGAACGAAAAAATTCATTCCAATTAGCTGTCTACGTTCTATGAGTGTTTTTGTTTTTTTCTGTTGTAACTGTTTCCACCTGTGCCCCCCGCTAGTACAGCGGTATGTCTACGGATTTGCAACGCTAAAATTAGGGGTTCGATTCCCACCGGTGGGCTCAGCAGGGAGCCCAATGTGGCTTTACTATAAGAAAGACACACACGTTTCCATCTGCTGCTGATAATTTTTCAACAAATATATTTTTTTGTGTTTAATCAATTATTGAGTACATTAGTGTGACAGTTGTTAAAGAGTCAACAAATGATCCAGACAAATGTCTGAAGTTCAAGATATTTCCTTAATGAACGCAGTGATCAGACATCAAATATTGTCATGACAACAGAAGAAATGTTTGTTTCGTTTCTTTGTAATTTCGCGCAAAGCTACACGAGGACTATCTGCGCTAGTCGTCCTTAACTGAGCAGTGTAAGACTAGAGGGAAGACAGCTAGTCATCACCACCCACCGCCAAACCTTGGGCTGCTCTTTTACCAACGAATAGTGGGATTGACCGTCACATTATAACCCCCCACGTCTGAAAGGGCGAGCATGTTTAGTGCGACCGGGATTCGAACCCGCGATCCTCGGATCACGAGTCGAACGCCTTAACACACTTGGTCATGCCGGGCCCAGATAGAGGGAAGACAGCTTGTTATCACCACTCACCACCAACTCTTGGGCCACTCTTTTACCAACTAATAGTGGGATTGACCATCCCATTATAACACCGCCACAGCTTAAAGGACAAGCACATTTAGTGAGACGGGGATTCGAATCCGCAACCATCAGATTACGAGTGGAGCGTCCTAACCACCTGGCCATGCTGTGGGCCCAATCGTTTGTTTCTTGTGTTTTTAGTCGGACGTAGAGTTGTTACCTCTCCTGTTTACAGTTTGGTACTTTGTAGTAAGTTTTGTTCACTGTTCTCCAGATGACGCATACAGTGTCGAAGCAGATATAAAGATAGAGAATACAGGCATCATGCAACCAAGTGCAGAGCTAAAATACGAAGATATAAGATAGAGACATCAAGTGAGAAACTACAGAATTAATTTTAAAAGGTAGGAAATACAGAGACTGAGTGACTGAGGGCAGAGCTAAAACACAAAGATAAGAATTGCAAGCGTTAAGTGACCGATAGCAGGATTAAAACACAAAGACAAATAAGGCATCGATCGAATAAGCAGAGCTAAAAATAGGAAAGTCTTGTGACCGAAGAACAACAAGAGAAACCTAAATAAAAGACCAGTAAAAAGAAATTCCACCCAGATTCGCGTAAGTTATTAATATTTTTTTTAACCAGGTTATAATCTACTTGTAAAAACACAATGGTATTTCAATCAATAATACTAAGTCATAAATACGTCTATATAAAGTACACAAGGTATATATTTATTTTTATTTTTGTTGCGTAATGACCCTGATCAGATATATATCTATTGTTAACAGCGAGATAAGTTTGTTTGTTTTTTATAGTACACAAATACCACATATATCCACAAAGTTTTCTTTGCTCAGTTTCAGAGCATTTCTACGTCAATAAATATGAGGCTGTCTGTAGATGGGCCGCAGGTGCATTTTCAGCATAGGGGTCGGGGTAGCAAAGCTATCAGTGGAAACAAACCACTTTGCTATGTATACCATTCTATATGTTCCCACTAGTTAGCAATGATCTCTGACTGAGCCTCGCCATTTATCAATGTGACAGGCTTAGCCACAGATCTCATATAGAGACGCATGCTTCGTAACGAAGGAGTAACCAATGAACAGGATTCGTTCCTATAAGTTCCAAAAAGAAAAAACAAACTGTGTTCGGTGTGCTAAAACTTGTTTGTTTATTTGGTTTTTAACTAAAAAAAATATTCAAATTTACTTCTGAGCGCTTCTGAGTGCGCTTCTAAATTAGCTATTGTAAGCTTCTCCACATGATCCAATACTCAGACGAAGTTCAATCAGTTTACTTCTTTGCAGTCAATACCCATTTCTTTTGGGTAAGTATCACAAAAGCGGAAATATATTCAGATTCACCAGCCACGATATTGGCAGTTCTTTTGTTGTTACAATTTATTATATTCTTGTATATCGGTATAAAGATTTTTCTTCCAATACTTTGAATTTTTCTGATACAAGTTTTTTAAAAAAAAAAATCCATATATTTTACAAAGTTTCGCGCCTTCAATTCGTTATTACTGTTTTTACTTCACCAAATACAGCAGTGTTATATGCAAGTTTCATGCAAGATCGGGCGAGCAGGTCTCTCTAACTAATAAAAAGAAATCTAGAAAGCTGTAAGTGTAATACATGTATGTAATGTGTGTTCTATCAACTGGGACAGTACGTGGAACTAAGACAACATTTGTCAAAAAACACTATTAGTGGTTATCTTTGTTTGTATTGTAAAGACTGTTACCGAGTGTTTAGCCAAGTTCTCTTTCTTTGTTCTTGTTCTAAAGACACTGTTAGCGAATGTTTAGCCAGGTTCTCTTTCTTTGTTCTTGTTCTAAAGACACTGTTAGTGAATGTTTAGCCCGGCTTTCGTTCTTTGCTCTTACCCTAAAGACACTGTTAGCGAATGTTTAGCCCGGCTTTCGTTCTTTGTTCTTACCCTAAAGACACTGTTAGTAATGTTTAGCCCGGCTTTCGTTCTTTGTTCTTGTCCTAAAGACACTATTAGTGAATGTTTAGGCCAGCTTTCGTTCTTTGTTCTAAAAAGACCGTTAGCGAATGTTTAGCCCGGCTTTCGTTCTTTGTTCTAAAAAGACCGTTAGCGAATGTTTAGCCCGGCTTTCGTTCTTTGTTCTTGTCCTAAAGGCACTGTTAGTGAATGGTGTATGGAACAGTTTTAACGCGCCACAACAATGTTGACAAAGAATAGTCTGTCTCATATAAATCTTTATCAGAATGTAAATTTATTCTCAATATGCTTAGGATTTTTATGGCTTTGGATTATGTTATCAAAATGAAAGAGGTCAATGAAATATAAACCTTAACCTCACGTATCGTCAAGTCAACCGATTCGTGTACTGGTTATCGTATTTGATCTTCCTCGTTTCATTAAACCTACCATATCCGAAACTTCTTTCTCTTTTAGAAACAATAGAAAAAAGAGCACTTCTTTGATGAAGGTCGTGTTTTAATAAGGTAATTCTAGTTATTGTATCTGAAGAAGACAGACCAGTTTTCTGTCTAAACGAATAGTGTGCTCCATCACCAAAAGACTTTTCCTTATGCTTATAAATGGTTGAATGTCTACCTGTTATGATATCGGGTTAATAACATTTTTTTTGGAAAGTTAAAAAAAATTAAAGAGTTAAAAAAGGAAACAAGACATATCTCTGGACAAAGTGTCATCGTGTTAGGCGAACAAGTCTCAACATGCTAGGCCTACAAATACCAACATGTCAGGCCAACAAGTACCAACATGCTAGGCCTACAAATATCAACATGCTAGGCCAACAAATACCAACATGCTAGGCCTACAAATACCAACATGGTAGGCCAATAATAATCGAAAAAGACCTGCCCTGCGAACAAAATTATTTGATAATCTCAGAAATCACCGACCATGAAAGTATCTCATTGCCTCATATTTCATCCACAGGGGCATCCGTTGTTTATTAGCCAGAATGCTAAGTACTGATGAAACATTTCGCGCCGTTTAACGGCAGTGATTTCAAACATGTATGCGTTTTTTTAAAGAGTTATTAAGGTTTATGTTGCTATCTGCGCTAGCAGTCCCTAATTTAGCAGTGTAAGACTAGAAGGAAGGTAACTAGTAATCACCATCCACCTCAAACTCTTGGACTACTCTTTTACAAACGAATAGTGGGATTGACCGTCACATTTTAACGCCTCCACGGCTGAAAGGGCGAGCATGTTTGATGCGACGGGGATGTGTATATGGTTAACATCTGACTTGATATCAAACTGATATCGGACTTTGTGACGTCCTTAGCTTTCAGTTATACCACATTGCAAAACCTTTTTAAAGTTTTAAGTAATGATTTCCAATAAACTGAAATAATTATTTCAATATTTTTATCACGTTTATAATTTTATGAACTTGTTATTAAATTATAATTTTTTTTTGTTTTTTTTTTTCTTTTTATCATGGTTGAATCTATGTAATAAGAGGTTTTATTTTGTTTTTAAACATCGACTAAGTGTGCGTTAGGCCTCACGAAACGACCTAAAAACGCCCATACAGTACGTGAAGTATGTTATAGTTTGACTGTTAAGGGTCATGGTTGTGTGAATATTTTCTGAGAAGTTCTCGGAGTATGATAACCCAAACAGCCTTGTACTTCTGGCGGAATAAAACATTTGGTGTCATCGCTTTGTCGAAGAATAGCTTTTACATTCTGAGTCTTGTATGGTTTCTAAATCTGCATATAACGCAAGCTACCTTAGACACAACGATATTCGCGTCTACAAAACCGCTTTCGTGCGCGTTCTCGAGCGTGCTGACGTCAACCATTCCTGCCAAGAGCATGAAAACCCGATAATAGTAATCGAACGTAACTAGCTTCTGTAAAACACAGTGCACTAAAGGCAGGGCCAAGTAGTCGATACCGTGTTAAACAAATGTTTGCCTTTTTGTTGTTCAGTTCTCCTGAAGCGAGGCACATGGCGCCCTCTCACGGAGAAACTAGAAGCTTTGATTGGCTGCCATTATATAAAAAATTCTGTATTATGGTTTGAGTTCTCTCACTTAGCTTAGTAAAGCTTGCTTTTTTTTAACCTGTGTGTACAAGAAAACGAAAACTTGAGAAAGTGTACAAACTGGTATTACTTTTGGTCACCTAAATGGGTAGAAAATTGACAAATGTTGAAAATATTTCACACGTGAGTATATATACTTTATACATCAGAGGTGCTAATAGTACAAAATAGGTGTTCATATGTCAAATATATAAAGGTTACTTAGATCTCTCAAACGCGGATAATATTTGTTAGAAATGTGGTGAGCCAACAAAATGTCTTGGTTTCCAGTTTGACCTTAAGAAAACGTTCAAAAATATCCACCAACATAACAGTTTAATTAACATATTACTACAGTACTTTGATGAATGTTCCTACACTTAGTAGTAAGTAATCTTGAAGAAAACCCTCATAATACTTTCTATTATAAATTATTATGATCCTCCATGTTTATCTTATAGTCTTTATGTATGTCTCAAAGACTCGCGTCTTTAATCTGACGCAACACCAATAGTCACCAAGAGTTGTGTCAGTAATTTGACACCCCACCAGTAATCACCAAGTAACCTGATGCAACACCAATAGTTACCAAGCGTTGTGTCATTAATTTGACACGCCACCAGTAATCACCAAGTAACCTGATGCAACACCAGTAGTCACCAAGCGTTGTGTCAGTAATTTGACACCCCGCCAGTAATCACCAAGTAACCTGATGCAACACCAATAGTCACCAAGCGTTGTGTCAGTAATTTGACACCCCACCAGTAATCACCAAGTAACCTGATGCAACACCAATAGTCACCAAGCGTTGTGTCATTAATTTGACACCCCGCCAGTAATCACTAAGTAACCTGATGCAACACCCATAGTCACCAAGCTATTTTAGTAATGTGATGTGACACCCATAGTCACCAAGAGCTATGTCAGTAATGTGATGCGTCACTAATAGTTACGTCAAAAGGGCCTCAATACAAAACATTTACTTGTGTACAAAGAATATTGTATTCCAGGCGATACAGTTAGTTATAACCTAACCCTGTTTAATAATTTAATAAAATCTTATTTTCAGATTAAAAGAGACAGACAAATTCTATACTTCAACAATCAAATTATATTCTGGACATTGGTAGTAAAAGGTTAAATGTTTCTGTAAACTCAATGAATTGTTACTTATTTGGTGCAACATTTCGTGTACTCAAAATAAAATCCTGGTTTCATTACATTAGCTGGGTTGTTAAGCTGGTTGTAAATAGCAACCCCAAGCATTTTGCTCTATGATTCTAGCTCTCTGGTGGATCAGCGGTAAATCTAATGGCTTATAACGCTATAATTCTGATTTCGATGATGAACAGAACATGTAAACCTTCCTCGTGCTTACAAAACTGGTTTCAAAATGGCATCTGTTAGTACTGTCATCTGACGCTATAAGCTTATAATGTTACCAATTTAGAAATGGATTAACAGTTCATAAGTATTGTATATTATTCATTAAATTTCCCTAACATTTTTTATCAGTGCAGTAGTGCTGCCACCTCATGATTTATCGGGTTACCGTATTTAACTTTCTGACATCAAAACTGGATAAATAATTTATGGTTACGTTATTTGTTATATTAAGACTGGCTTGTCTGATATATATACTATTTTTAACAGAAATATATTTCATAAATATTGTAACTTGAGTTATTCCTGCAGTTTGTAGACCAGTTTTAGAAAAAATCTTAAATAACCCAGGAAATGTTACGACCCTCAGAACTGCACTCATATATTTCCTCTAATATTATGTGTATTGTGTTCCATATACAAAAGTAACACGGTGTTGAGTGTTTACCGTACATGATAAAAATATCATATATTTTCGATAGTTAACCATAGTTTCGTTTCTTAGTTTAATGGCCCGGCATGGCCAAGCGTGTTAAGACGTGCGACTCGTCATCTGAGGGTCGCGGCTTCGCATCCCCGTCGCGCTAAACATGCTCGCCCTTTCAGCCGTGGGAGCGTTATAATGTGACGGTCAATCCCACTATTCGTTGGTACAAGAGTAGCCCAAGACTTGGCGGTGGATGGTGATGACTAGCTGCCTTCCCTCTAGTCTTATATTGCTAAATTTGGGACGGCTAGCACAGATAGCCCTCGAGTAGCTTTGTGTGAAATTCAAAAACAAACAAACAAACAAACTTAATTTAATTAATTAATAATATGTTGTTTTAGATTTTAATAAAAACCGGTAACATTCCATTCTAAATTTAAAATTGGATATTCTTTTATTTACGTGGAAATACATAAAATATTCTACTGCACACCAGAATGGATATCATCTTAAGGCCATCCACTACAACACACGTGTTAAAGAGAGTTCTTCATTTTAGGTTTGGTCTGAATTTCGCGCAAAGCTACTCGAAGGCTATTTTGTGCTGGCCTTCCCTAAATTAACAGTGTAAGGCTAGAGGGAAGGCAGCTAGTCATCAACACCCAACGCCAACTATTGGGCTACTCTTTTTACCAACGAATAGTGGGATTGTCCGTCAAATTATAACGTCCGTCAAAGTTCGTGTTGTGGCCCGGCATGACCAGATGGGTTAAGACGTTCGACTCGTAATCTGAGGGACGCGGGTTTGAATCCCCGTCGCACCAAATATGCTCGCTCTTTCAGTCGTGGGGCCATTATAATGTTACGGTCAATCCTATTATTCATTGATAAAAGAGTAGCCCAAGAGTTGGCGGTGGGTGGTGATGACTAGCTGTCTTCTCTCTAGTCTTACACTGCTAAATTAGGGACGACTAGCGCTGATAGCCCTCGTGTAGCTTTGCGCGAAATTCAAAAACAAACCTAACCAATAAATATGAAATTCCTCATGACGTATCTTTCTCACTAGTATTTAGAGTTTGTTGCACATGTGGGTTGTGGTAGAACGCTGGGCCTTCTAATTACCTCTTCTGGCTTTGAAAAACGACAGTTCTGTAAATGAATCGCCGAGTGTTATGATGCATGCGGAAGGGATGACCGTTTTATTTCTGTTGTTAATATGAAATGCACTAAAGAAATTTCCTAATGAAGTAAAAATCATTTTGTAATCCTTATTTTGTATTGTAAGTTACCAATCAACTGGAATGTTTCATTGTGCGTTACTAACATAAGTTAATAACCATTGCCTCCTTTAACCAAATTATAACACAAAACAATCAGAAATGTATTAAATTAATTTTTCACTTCGAAAGAAAAATTACTTTATGATCACAAACTGTTCATGTTACCATTTACCATTAGGACTATGTTATGTTACTGTATGACACTGACTATTGGCACGGACGTGTGTAAAATCCGTTGTTCGATTTCCCCACGTTGGAGAGAGTGAAAATTGTCCTTTGTAGCTTCGGGTTAAACAAATAAAGTTTCTAGATTTACTCAATAAAGGCAAGCGACATACTTTTTTTATTTGTTTCCCCTAAGTAAACTTTCAACATTATGTAATTTATTTTCTGAATTGCGTACTAAATTTCAGAAGTGAAATCACAATTTAAATTTTCCTCAGCGCAAGAAAATTAGATGGAAAGGTTCGATTCTCAAAAATAGATTATCCCTAGGGGTTCCTGAACAACATACTACATTTAAACTTTGATAAGCTTTAAGGCTTAACTTACTAAGATGCTACGTCTTTAAAATTAAGTATAATTATTGAAGCTAGTAGTCCACAAATTTCAATTAAAACAAGCGAAAACGTAATCAAAACAAGCGTTATTGAAATTATTTAATATTGTGTTGGTATTGGTAGTTTAACAACGTATTTATAATGTAAGACCTGGCCATGCCATGTCGCACCAAACATGCTCGCCCTTTCATCCGTTGGAGCGTTATAATCCCACTGTTCGTTGTTAAAAGAGTATACCAAGAGTTGCCAGTGGGGGGGGGGGGTGACTAGCTGCCTTTCCTCTAATCTTACACTGCTAAATTAGGGACTGCTAGCGCAGATAGTCATCTTGTAGCTTTGCGCGAAGTTCAAACAAACCCAAAACTTCTATAGTTATAAATCATTGTTTTTTAAGAACAATCTGGTTAAAATACTGGTTGATCTGGCACATAAGTTAACTTGTAAATATGATTTTTTTTTGTTTCAGAGGGAAATAATAGCACCAAGAATTTTTTACGAAAAATATCTTTTCAATAAACATTATAGGTCAACTTAATTTAAAACTTTTAAACAGTAAGAGTTTTTATACGCCACCTCACGGAAATATGACCAAACATAAAATGTCTTTAGTTTCACCATATTGGGGAAACAGTCTATACTAATCAGAAATCAGTTACGCAAGTTATATCATCGGACGTATCCTCAAGTGGAGATGTCGTGTTTTTAAACTTGTTTATCGGTTACAGAATCTTATTTTTAACTTTCTATGCTAGGCTTTCTGCACAGAAACCTAAACTTCTGTCGGATGCGGCCCGTAGTAACAAGTAGAGTTTGATATGACTAACTAATTATTGACCAGGTTACGAATCCGAGAAATTCATGGTTCGCTTCCCGTTGCCATGAAAATGCCCTCCATACTTTGAGGATGTGGGTGAATTACTAGAATAACAATCTGATAAGTGTATCCAAAGTGTTGCCGGTGAGTTCTGTAGGCTAGCTATTTTCATAAGTATATCCAAAGTGTTGCCGGTGAGTTCTGTAGGCTAGCTATTTTCATAAGTATATCCAAAGTGTTGCCGGTGAGTTCTGTAGGCTAGCTATTTTCATAAGTATATCCAAAGTGTTGCCGGTGAGTTCTGTAGGCTAGCTATTTTCATAAGTATATCCAAAGTGTTGCCAAAGAGTTGCCGGTGAGTTCTGTAGGCTAGCTATTTTCATAAATATATCCAAAGAGTTGCCGGTGAGTTCTGTAGGCTAGCTATTTTCATAAGTATATCCAAAGTGTTGCCGGTGAGTTCTGTAGGCTAGCTATTTTCATAAGTATATCCAAAGTGTTGCCGATGAGTTCTGTAGGCTAGCTATTTTCATAAATATATCCAAAGAGTTGCCGGTGAGTTCTGTAGGCTAGCTATTTTCATAAGTATATCCAAAGTGTTGCCGGTGAGTTCTGTAGGCTAGCTATTTTCATAAGTATATCCAAAGTGTTGCCGGTGAGTTCTGTAGGCTAGCTATTTTCCTTTTGTGTTTCCGTTTGAAATTAGTGATGGACCTTCAGAGATACTTCTTGAGTATATTTTCAAGAAATTCTGAAACATTTGAGTTTTTAACGAATCCTTTCTTTTGCACGGAGTTATGGCCTCTGGTGGTCAGGGCAGTCTACGATTAATTAAAAAGTAGTCCTGAAGATGGTGGTGACAAGCTGCTTTTCCTCTACGCTATCAATGCAAAATTTAGGAGCGTCTAACATTGATAGTCCTCGAGTAACAACAAACGAACGAACAAATAAATCAAATGCAGTTTTAGGCTTAGCCTGACTGACGTCTTGCATATCGTTTCCATTATCTGCTTAAAAGCGTAACGATATCTTTTTTTTTTACCGTTTCTACTAATGATATCTGAAATACGTGCATTCACAAGAGTTCACAATAAATATCTGGAGTTAAATAGTAAGTCAATGCCTTATCTAATGAATTCAGAACAAATAAGGACTAAACACACATCGAGTTAGTTTGATATTCCAAGACTTTACACGAAAAAACCACGAGAACCTTATTCATTGAGAATATTAGGTCAACTTTAAAAGATCGGTAGCATTGCTTCCATTTGTTGATCAGTGGGAAAATTTTATTTTTAGAAAATATAAACTATATTTTAAAAATATAAATATAAAACATAAATAGAAATGAAAACAAGTAACCATAGAAGTTTCTTTCAAGATTGTTTAGTGTGACAAGGGGGAAAGGACTAGTTATTTACGTTTGATTTGTTTTAGAACAAAACCGTATCATAACGTTGTAAGTCCGTAAACTTACCGCTAGGGGAAATTAATGATTTATAATAAATAAGGGCCGTTATCGTTCTTTGAATTTCAAAATATTTATAGTTGCTAACTTCACATTTAAGGTTAATTGTAAAAAGCTATTGCAGTTCTGTTACCCACAATGTAGCCTCTCCAACTCTAAAATCAATCAGTTTTCTGTGCAAAAGTCGAGTTTCTTTTCATTAGCAGAGCATAAAATGGAGACCAGGAGGTAAGGATCAGTTACACATATGAAAGAAAAATAAATTGAATCGTGTTTATTATCAGTCTATTTCTTGGTATAAAACAAGTCAAAGTTTGATTAAACTACGGATCTCTCAGTCAACTGCATCAGTTGAGTAACAACTGTTAAGAAAATAAGGTTCACGCAAGATCCGGAAATCCGAAAAAATTAAAACAGCATGCTTACATGAAACTGTAGGGCTGGAGCTGAGGAGTTATCTGCTAAGGCTCTAGTTATGGACGCAATTACTTTAGTATGGCCACTCTTTATTCATAGCTGTTCGGCCAGGAACGGTCACTTCTGTAAACATTAAACTCAAGTTTCAACTCTTCAACACATCAGTTCACAATCAGAACAGCTTTACTGGGAAGTGATTCTTCTTCACGTTTTCTCCTGTAGTTCTTTTCCTTTGATAACCTACAATATTATTCCTCATTTCACTGTTCATCATCGGTTGATAATCTACAGTGTTATTCCTCATCTCACTGTTCATCATCGGTTGATAATGTACAGTGTTATTCCTCATCTCACTGTTCATCATTGGTTGATAATGTACAGTATTATTCCTCATCTCACTGTTCATCATCGGTTGATAATGTACAGTGTTATTTCTCGTCTCACTGTTCATCATTGGTTGATAATCTACAGTGTTATTCCTCATCTCACTGTTCATCATCGGTTGATAATGTACAGTGTTATTTCTCGTCTCACTGTTCATCATCGGTTGATAATCTACAGATAATCTACATTATTCCTCATCTCACTGTTCATCATTGGTTGATAATCTACAGTGTTATTCCTCATCTCACTGTTCATCATTGGTTGATAATCTACAGTATTATTCCTCATCTCACTGTTCATCATTGGTTGATAATCTACAGTATTATTCCTCGTCTCACTGTTCATCATTGGTTGATAATCTACAGTATTATTCCTCATCTCACTGTTCATCATTGGTTGATAATCTACAGTGTTATTCCTCATCTCACTGTTCATCATTGGTTGATAATCTACAGTGTTATTCCTCATCTCACTGTTCATCATCGGTTGATAATGTACAGTGTTATTCCTCGTCTCACTGTTCATCATCGGTTGATAATCTACAGTGTTATTCCTCATCTCACTGTTCATCATCGGTTGATAATCTACAGTGTTATTCCTCATCTCACTGTTCATCATTGGTTGATAATGTACAGTATTATTCCTCATCTCACTGTTCATCATCGGTTGATAATGTACAGTGTTATTCCTCGTCTCACTGTTCATCATCGGTTGATAATCTACAGTATTATTCCTCGTCTCACTGTTCATCATTGGTTGATAATCTACAGTGTTATTCCTCATCTCACTGTTCATCATTGGTTGATAATCTACAGTATTATTCCTCGTCTCACTGTTCATCATCGGTTGATAATCTATAGTGTTATTCCTCATCTCACTCTTCATCATCGGTTGATAATCTATAGTGTTATTCCTCATCTCACTGTTCATCATCGGTTGATAATCTACAGTGTTATTCCTCATCTCACTGTTCATCATTGGTTGATAATCTACAGTATTATTCTCATCTCACTGTTCATCATTGGTTGATAATCTACAGTATTATTCCTCGTCTCACTGTTCATCATCGGTTGATAATCTATAGTGTTATTCCTCATCTCACTGTTCATCATCGGTTGATAATCTATAGTGTTATTCCTCATCTCACTGTTCATCATCGGTTGATAATCTACAGTGTTATTCCTCATCTCACTGTTCATCATTGGTTGATAATCTACAGTATTATTCCTCATCTCACTGTTCATCATTGGTTGATAATCTACAGTATTATTCCTCGTCTCACTGTTCATCATCGGTTGATAATCTATAGTGTTATTCCTCATCTCACTGTTCATCATTGGTTGATAATCTATAGTGTTATTCCTCATCTCACTGTTCATCATCGGTTGATAATCTACAGTGTTATTCCTCATCTCACTGTTCATCATTGGTTGATAATCTACAGTATTATTCCTCATCTCACTGTTCATCATTGGTTGATAATCTACAGTATTATTCCTCATCTCACTGTTCATCATTGGTTGATAATCTACAGTATTATTCCTCATCTCACTGTTCATCATTGGTTGATAATCTACAGTGTTATTCCTCGTCTCACTGTTCATCATCGGTTGATAATCTACAGTGTTATTCCTCGTCTCACTGTTCATCATCGGTTGATAATCTACAGTGTTATTCCTCGTCTCACTGTTCATCATCGGTTGATAATCTACAGTGTTATTCCTCATATCAATGTTCATCATCATAACCCGACAGATATTTTCAGTATCCTCGTTTGTTTTCTTTATAACATTTTCCTTCTTCTTCAGTCCATTCTTTTCTCTTTAAACAATTTTTGACCAAGTAGAACTGGTCATCTTCATCAGTCCATTCCTTTCTTTGTAAACATTTTTGACCAAGTAGAACTGGTCATCTTCAACAATCCATTCCTTTCTGTGTCAACAGTTTTGACCAAGTAGAATTGGTCATCTTCATCAGTTTATTCCTTTCTCTGCTCTGTAACTATTTTTACAATGTAGAGGTTTTTTAGTTTATCAATCCGAAGTCATTTTACACAGAGAAGTTTCAGGGAATGTATTATGTCAGTACATAGCTACGAAAGAATAGTTGTAGATATCACCGCCCTATGATTTATACAAGTATGGGTTCGAGAGTACCAATAAATGTTCAGAGCAGTAATTTTCGGAAGAATTCATCTGGTTTTCTAGTTTTTATGAAACACAAGAAAGAATCGTATGCTAAACAGATATAAAACAAAACAAATGTCATTATTTGATTAATTCGTCATTCGCGTTTTTAGAGCATTTATAGCATCATGCATCAACGCCAAGAAAACCTCTTCCAGATATAAGTGATACTTAGCCGAGGCAACACTGTCAGTATCGTACCAAAAAGCTGTCAGTTGCTAATGAAAAGGTGTAGTCGTGTAACAATTTGTTTTCATTTTGAAACAACAGGTGGCCGTTTCTCATAACGTCTGTTTTAAGGAATGTCATCAATATATTCATGAAACTATTATAAACCTCATTTCCTGCACGTGCGTGAAAAGACGAAGAGAGTTCACCCCTGATAGATGGAGTACATACGTCTTGTAACATACTTCGAAACTTACGCCTCCATATCCTGGTTCTTCCTTCCAAACAATATGAACTCAATTATTATACGCATATAGACGAGTAGCGTGCTATTTAATGAGTCGTATACGGCATTGGTAAGCCTAAAACTAAGTAATTTATCAAGTTACTCAAGAGTGTTGTTAGATCTGATATTTTTCTAAGCATACAAACCCATAACCTAAAAGGAAGATTCAAATATACATACACTGTATATATACATATATAAAAACACACATGTACACTTTATATATATATATATACATTCACACACAAACACTGAGTATATATATATATATATATATTAACACACAAACACTGTATATATGTATTCACATACAAACACTAAGTATATATATATTAACACACAAACACTGTATATATGTATTCACACACAAACACTGAGTATATATATATTAACACACAAACACTGTATATATGTATTCACACACAAACACTGTATATATGTATTCACACACAAACACTTGATATATATATATTCATACACAACACTGTATATATTCACACACAAATACTGTATATATATATTCACACACAAACACTTGGTATATATATATATATTCACTCACAAACACTATTTTTATGTATATATTCACACAAACACTGTGTATATATATTCACTCATAATCATTTTAAAATATTTACGTTAACTCTTGCGACATTTGAAAATATTTCACTATTAAAGAAACTACTCCAGCCATTAAGGACGGTTTTGTTTTTCTGTCATTGGTGCCATTTGTAATTTCTACTTTTATCGTATGACTCAGATGAAATGTTACGTTTGAAAATTACATAATGGTTAGTTTAACTTCTTTATAATCCATTACATTGTTATTATTTTCAATTTTTTACTGACTTGAAGATTTTCAATTCAACATAAAGTTTATTTTTGAAAACCAAGTAAATTCCCTATTTGAATAAAGTGTTTGTTGGAATACAAAATCTTCAAAACTTTATTCAGCGATGGAATAACAAAAGTGTTTTATTCATTGGAACTTATGCTGATGTCATAAACTCGCTGAATGAATTAGTTAAAAACGCACAACTTTTAGAAAAAAAATATAAGTACTTTAACATGAAAAAACTGAACTCAGAAGTTATTTTTAGTGACATTTAGTCATAAATAATCATTTTCCTTTGAAATATTTCACTGCATTGCATAACCATAAGTAAATACGTAGATTCAATTCCATCCTATCCAATCAGAAACTCATCTCAATTCATTTAGAAAATATTTCATACAAAGACGAATCACGGTGTGACGTTACTATTTATCTATACATTTTAATAGTCAACCTTTCCAATGCAACTCGGCATGGCCACGTGGGTTAAGGCGTGCGACTCGTCATCTGAGGGTCGCGGCTTCGCATCCCCGTCGCGCTGAACATGCTCGCCCTTTCAGCCGTGGGGGCGTTATAATGTGCTGTCAATCCCACTATTCGTTGGTAAAAAAGAAGCCCAAGAGTTGGCGGTGGATGGTGATGACTAGCTGCCTTCCCTCTAGACTTACACGGCTAAATTAGGGAAGGCTAGCGCAGATAGCCCTCGTGTAGCTTTGCGCGAAATTCAAAAACAAACAAACAAACTTTCCAGTGCTTCAAAATTAAATGATTTCATCAAAGAAAAAATACATCCATCGTCTGTAGATAAAACATGCCTCATTGAATGCACGATTTAGACTGGGTACGGTTAATCGTATAGTTTTAGGTCTTTAGTGTTGGGACTACACATCATTACATGTTAGTTCTATCCAATTTAACACCAAAGTTTGCATGACAATAGGGCCGCAAACGCTCTAGTGATTAGTGCACATGTAATGCATTTGAGATTCTGTGGTTCGCGTCTCGTTACAACAAAAATAAAAAATGCACTCTGCACTTTGGACCCTTAAGTGCGTTATAGGAGTGACAATGGCTACTGGAAATTGCCTTGTGTAACGTTTTATCAAAACATAAATATGTTTTATTTGTTTGAAATCTCGTTTAAAAACTCGAAACTTAAACTAAAGGAATTCAATTTTACTCGTCTGCAATATTTTTTATCTTATATATATTTTCGTATCAACTGTGTTTTTTATCAAACAGTTCACGTATCACTAATCTAATTAGTTTGTTTATCGATAAGCGCAAAGCTGCACAGTTGGCTATCTGGGTTTATTTCATCACAAGGATGGCACATCGACCTTAGCGTCATAAACGTTCAAGACTGTCATGGAATCACTTAGCCACAAAATGAAACTAGAATTTTTTCTAACTGAATGATACATTGTACTAACGTGGGCTAACAGCAAGGGCAGATAGCCCGAGACTCGGGCATAACCAATAACACCCGCCATCTTAGGAGCCTTCTCCTACTAATCAAAGTGAATAATGGTAATTGGTAATCACTACAGCAACAAGCTGAGGATATAAAATGGGTTCAATGGGATAACGTCTCGAACCATGAACCTTCAGATAGAAATGACGGAATTTACAGTTGCTTTCTCTCTCGTTTTCCTGTAGACCAAGATGGTGATGTTTGAAGTGAGTTGTTTTTATCAAATAAAAGTTGTGGTTTTCATAAAACTTTCCATGAGTCCTTCCAGGCTTTATTTAATAGTCTTGTTGGCACAGTCAAAACAGTGGTAAAATCTTAAAACAAATGGGAGGTTAAATTAAAAATAAATTAATGACTAACGCCATTATAGTGTGTCAAGTCACAATAATATTGAATAAATAGCAATATTTCAAGTTGAAATGGCACTGTACCAATCAAATAATAGTATAATAGCAAGATTTCAAGTTAAAACAGTGCTGGACCAATCACATCGTAGAGTAACAGCGATGTGTCAGATACCTCAATTTCCCGTTTCTCTCTCTGTTTCTTTATTGTCATTTTGTACTGTAGGACACAAACAATGAAACATAGTAAACTTTTAACACTTGTAATTGAATAGTTTATTTGAAATAAACTACCATTAAACATTTAAGTATTTCTAGCTTGTGTATTTAGTTTATCGATTTGATAAACTGAAACTCGCCCTTCATGTTTACCGAAAGTGGACTCCGATTCTGAGTTCATGATATAAATTATACTGCTTGATACAGATTACGGACTTTTACTTGCTACATGTTTGTTTGTTTGTTTTGATTTTTGCATTTCGCACAAAACTACTCGAGGGCTATCTGCGCTAGCCATCCCAAATGGCCCGGCATGGCCAAGCATGTTAAGGCGTGCGACTCGTAATCTGACGGTCGCGGGTTAGCATCCCCTTCGCGCCAAACATGCTCACCAAAAAACAAACAAACAAACCGTCCCTAATTTAGCAGTGTCAGACGAGAGGGAAGGCAGCTAAAGATCACCACCCACCGCCAAACGTTGGGCTAACCTTTTACCAACGAATAGGGCGATTGATCGTAACATTATAACGCTCCCACGACTGAAAGGGCAAGCATGTTTGGTATGACGGGGATTCGAATCCGCGACCCTCGGATTACGAGTCGAGTGCCTTAACCACCTGGCCATGCCAGGTCTATTTGTTAAATTTAAACTTCAAATTTTTAGAGTTAGGCCTACAAGAAGAAAACATAACTGTTTTTTTTTCTATCAACGAGAAAAATTGCAGGCTTAAGTTAATAGGTATACATCATTATTATAAAATATTACATATATTAAATTACAGTGTCTAAATCAATGGTTATTTCTTAGGACCTAAATGCTTATATATTTTTTATTTTATATGGAGACAAGACAATGAGTTAACAACATGTATAATATCAAATATTTAAGAATTCGGAAAAAAATTAGGTGGGAAAAAAATTGTATGTATCCTAACTATATCATTATATATTTTTTCTGTTATTCTAATAAAAACATTACGTGTTTGAGTACTGTATGCTTTCGTATCTTGGGGGAAACTAGATGGCGTAGTTTTACTTTAATGTTGTTGTTTTAGTGTTTGCCACCTTGGGATATTCTGTTGATTGTAAGCGAATGTAATTTGTGTTCGAATTCTTCTATAAAATAAAAGCACTAAAAAATCGAAAACAGTCATCTCAGAGAACTTCGTAAATTAATGATAAAGAAAGACTTATCTTCATTAAACTAACCAGGCATTGGATAACATATTCAAAATAGCCAATTACCGCTTCCTTGTGGATTCGGAGTTTTGAATATGTTACTTGTTTTTCCGTAAACGATTTTACTGGCTTCTAAGGGACTTCATAATGGAAGTGTTACTAGCAACCATGGTAACAAAAGATGAAATGGAAATGAATTCAGGAAAGTAGGCAGTAATCCGACGTTATAGCCCAGAAAACCAATGCAGTAATAATAAACGAGAAGGCTAGAGAAATAAATATACAAGACAGTAAGTGATTTAGAGATAAGAAAAGTCTGTAAGTTAGTACTTGGCTGAAGCTGAGGAAGTTTTGCAGGAAATCCATTACATCAAATTGTAAAGGAAGAGCTAGTTAATCGGAGAAATCGAATCTTTGTTTAAAGTAATATGATTCACCAAATTATAACCAAAATGGTAATAGAATAAAGACGTGTTGGTTATTAAAATCAAAATCTTATTCTTTGGTATATTTTATGTCATAGTTAATTATTCATAAATAATTTAATTCCAGCGAACAGAATTATTAATTCATGCCAGTCTGATAAACATATTTTGAATTTCTCTAATCTCAGTACTAACAACAATAGTAAGACGTCACTGTTTCTCTGACATTTCATTGGATAGGAGCCTCTCGGACTTATGTGGTACTAAACCAATCAGATTGCAGAATGATATAAATATGTCAAATTATTTCAGTCGAACAATATAACAGTTTCTTTAATCGAATTACCCAGTACAAAAAAAACTGATCTTTATTAATAAAGGTTCTTTTTCTAACTTATTTAAACCAGCTACACAGAATTTGTACGTAAAAATCTGTGGTTCAGAGAGTTTTCATTTTTAGTTGGTGTGTTGTACGTATAAAACTTCCATAATTAGTTCTAATTTAGGTATCTAAAAAGTAAAGCTAACGCAATCGAATGAAATGGACCAAAGAGTTGTTTACCAAACGTGATAAAAGGTATTATGGAACTCGAACCACATCAGTTCTAAGAACCGTCTGCTTAAATTCGGAGATTCGTTTTGAATAGTTCGAATAGAAACAATGTTAATACTATATACAGACACCAAACAACTGTCTGAAAAAGTTTGTAACTCATACCTGAGTGTTAATACTTATGATATAAAAATACCTACACTAACACCTTCATGTTAGAGTTGGGATTCTTATTAGACCAAAATGTTTAGAAGATTTCTGAATTTCAAACCTAAAATTTTTCTGTAATAATACTAAATCCGCCATCTACGTTAAAATATGTTTTACACAGCCATTTGAAAATGTTAACAAGAATGACTGAATAGTAACTAGACTTGGTCTAGTGGTACATGTACAGGATTTGTAACAGCTCAGTATCAGGTGCTTCTAATGCAAACAGCCCTCGTGCACTTGCGTAAGAATCAAAGAAACAAGAAGAAAAGCTTAGCTTATATATATAAGTTAGAACTGACCATAAGCTATGGCGAAAAATCCAGAAACATATTGAATCGAAATGAAAAAACAATCGAACATTAGGTTTAAGCCAGCAGTCTCAGTTTTACAGCCCGGCATAACCAGGTAGTTAGGAGGATGACTAGTCAGAAGCTTCCGCCATCATAAGAGGTTCTTCCATCTATTTACGGTTCGGCATGATCAGGTGGTTAGGAGGATGACTGGTCAGAAACTTCCGTCATCATAAGAGGTTCTTCCATCTTTTAACAGCCCCGCATGGCCAGGTAGTTAGGAGGATGACTAGTCAGAAGCTTCCGCCATCATTACAGGTTCTTCCATCTTTTAACGGCCCCGCATGGCCAGGTAGTTAGAAGGATGGCTAGTCAGAAGCTTCCGCCATCATAAGAGGTTTTTCCATTTTTTAACGGCCCGGCATGATCAGGTGGTTAGGAGGATGACTAGTCAGAAACTTGCGCCATCATTAGAGGTTCTTCCATCTTTTAACGGCCTCGCATGGCCAGGTAGTTAGAAGGATGGCTAGTCAGAAGCTTCCGCCATCATAAGAGGTTCTTCCATCTATTAACCGTCTGGCATGATCAGGTGGTTAGGAGGATGACGAGTCAGAAGCTTCCGCCATCATAAGTGGGTCTTCCATCTTTTAACGGTGCGGCATGATCAGGTGGTTAAGAGGATGACTAATCAGAAACCTTCGCCATCATAAGAGGTTCTTCCATCTATTAACGGTCCGGCATGATCAGGTGGTTAGGAGGATGATTAGTCAGAAACCTTCGCCATCATAAGAGGTTCTTCCATCTATTAACGGTCCGGCATGATCAGGTGGTTAGGAGGATGACTAGTCAGAAGCTTCCGCCATCATAAGTGGGTCTTCCATCTTTTAACAGCCCGGCATGGCCAGGTAGTTAGGGCGCTTGACTCGTAATCTGAGGGTCGCAGGTTCGAATCCCCGTCGCACCAAACATGCTTGGGGGCGTCATAATGTTGCGATCAATCGCACTATTGGTTGGTAAAAGAGTAGCCCAAGAGTTGGCGGTGGGTGGTGATGACTAGCTGCCTTCCCTCTGGTCTTACACTGCTAAATTAGGAACGGCTGGCACAGATAGCCCTCGTGTAGCTTTGCGCGAAGTTCCAAAAAAACAACAACAAAAAATCAATTTTACCGTTGCGAATGAAAGGTTTCGTATGTGGAATGCCAGGCTTAAGTGTGCCAGTAATCTTAATTTTACCGCTTACTAAAGGATTAATATGCTATTAACAGTCAATTGCTAAAAGTGGCAGGCAATGCCTTTATTTACTGCATTATTTATCAAGGCTTAAATAGCCTAGCTATTTTACTAGTTACATATAAATAGCTTGTTAAACTAAAGCTTCCAACTGAAACTGATCTAAAACATATTCATATTATAAAATTACAGACATTACGATAGATGTTTGTAGCTCATGTAACCATGTTGGTTCCTCGTTTCTAGTTTCTTCTCACGTACTAAACCTTAAAAACATTCTAGGCACGAAACGCATACACTCTCACCCTTAGTTCTTCTAGTTTCCTTAACAAGTTCAAAACTTCTGCTGAGAAGATTCGTAACAAAAGAAAGTTCTTAAGCCTACATTTGTGTCTTTTGTGTAGTGACAGATATTACAGTGGAATAGACTGAATGCTTACATACATATATACATATATATTACATTACTCTACCACTCATATCTAAGAGATGGGATTTCATGTGGCTCATGTGCGCATATCTGGACTTGTACCTTGTATTTAATGCTGTAAAATATGGTATGTTTGAGACAGATCATTTTTTGTTCATAAAAGTCTCATGTTTAACCTTGTGAAACTTTTCATTAGGTTTTTTTTAGTTTGGAATTTCGTGCAATGCTAGACAAGGGCTATCTGCACTAGCCGTCCATAATTTAGCAGTGTAAGACTAGAGAGAAGGCAGCAAGTCATCAACACCCACCGCTAACTCTTGGGCTACACTTTTACCAACGAATAATGAGATTTGCCGTAACTTTATAAAGCCCCCAATGCTGAAAGGGCGAGCATGATTTGTGGGACGGGGATTCGAACCCACGACCCTCATATTACGAATCTAGTGCCTTAACTACCTGGCCATACTGGATCTTTTTCTTCAGGAAAGTGTCGTTATTCCATATATATTTTTCAAAGAAGGTTTTCATCTGGTACAACTAAAAAAGAATACGAAATAATTTTACGTCGTCAACAGGACTAGAGACAACGAATTATCAATGACTAACTGAACAGAAGAAAGTAGCTCGAGTTAAAAGGAATGCAAAAATGGCACAGCGACATTACTTTGTAACTTCATTCGTAAGAATGTTTGATTTAAAGGAAATAAAGGCTTTGTTTCAGCACAAAGTTTCACAATAGGCATAAGGATTGTGTCCACGGCAAGGATCTACCTCCACATTTGAGTTTTTTTAAGCTTTCTGCTGAACCATTGAATGAACGGAATATAAAACCTTAATTTGGTATTTTAAGTTCATAAAATAAAATTAAATTGTATTTTTGAAATAATTCTAATACTGTATGTTAACCAATCATCATTATGCTGTATGTTAACCAATCACCACTACGCTGTAGGTCAACCAATCATTATGATGCTGTATGTTAACCAATCATCACTATGCTGTAGGTCAACCAGTCATTATTATGCTGTTGGTTAACCAATTATTAATATGCTGTGGATTGACCAATCAACACTGGAGAAACAAAACGAAAAGTTATTATTGAAAGTAATCCACAATATGAAAACTATAATTTTTATTTTTAAAGACGAAATATGAATATTTTAGTACGTGTATAAACCTTACATGAAGTGACCCAGAAGGTGATGAAAATAATAGACGCGTAAAGAATCAATCCCCTTCAAAGTGTTGCTTATAAATTGTTTGTTTGTTTGTTTTTTTAATTTCGCACAAAGCTACTCGAGAGCTATCTGTGCTAGGCGTCTTTAATTTAGCAGTGTAAGACTAGAGGGAAGGCAGCTAGTCATCACCACCCACCGCCAACTCTTGGGCTACTCTTTTATCAATGAATAATGGGATTGACCATCACATTATAACGCTCCCACGGCTGAAAGGGCGAGCATGTTTGGCGCGACGGGGATGCGAACTTGCGACCCATTGCTTATGGAAGACACTCTAATCAGAAGAAAAAAGGCTTCTCTGTAAGAGGACACATAACAAGTTTGAAGTAAAATTAAGTGTGCTTGAAATATGTTTACTTTACTTCATGTAATTACTTAAATCGATTTTTATATCTCAGTTTAAACACAAGTCAGTTTCATTTTGGTTTGTTATTCATTTAGTATTTAAAGAGGACACATGATGCACTATTTTAAACTTAATAGATGTTGAGGTATATTGGTGTGACCAGATATTGATCGAATTTGTTAAACACATTATTACAACTCTAAACACACAATAACACATACACGTTCGATTTACGTCACAAAAATTACTGGGTTTGCTATTTAGAAAATTGTTACACAAAAGCTTGCAAAATCGTCCAATGGCTTCATTAAACTGAGTGCTTCTTTAGTAAGCCAGGCAGGATGCTGTTCCTTAGTTTGTAATACAAACAATAGTGATACAATTTTTAGACAGTTTGTGCTGAACATTAGATGTTATTATTTATGGTTTTAATAGTCGGTAATAATAACTACGCTTAATTAGTTTTGTTCATACAATTAACTTATGTCCTTCACATCTTTAACTTGAACTGCAGACACGTAGTACTGGTGATTACAATCATTAATTTGCTAACTATATTGATATTTTTCATTTGGAATGACAAATGTTTTCCACTTGTAACCAGATTTTAAAAAAGAAAACTAAAAACCTATACTTACTAAAAGATAACTATGTATTGAAACAAAAGGTTTTGTTTGAATTTCGCGCAAAGCTACACGAGGGCTATCTGCGCTAGCCGTCCCTAATTTAACAGTGTAAGACTAGAGGGAAGGCAGCTAGTGATCATCACCCATCGCCAACTCTTGGGCTACTCTTTTACAAACGAATAGTTGTATTGACCGTCACATTATAACGTCCCCACGTCTGAAGGGGCGAACATGTTTGGTGTAACGGGGATTCGAACCCGCGACCCTCAGATTACGAGTTGAGTTCCTTAACCACCTGGACATGCCGAGCCGAAACAAAAGTTACTTGAATAAACATAAATGTTATTAAAACGATTGCTATTTTCTTAAACAATGTTTTTGTTTCTTTGTTTTGAAAATAATGACAAATCCTTTTTAGTTTCTTCTTACGTGATGGGCTATCCGTGGTGAGCAGATAATAATAGAAATCGTTATGTCTGCAGACCGACACCACTGTGCTACAAGGAAGCTTTACAATGTTATGAAACAATCCTTAAACGTGTTAGCGAATAATCAGGTTGTGATAATTAGTACTGACCTAAAGATCATCTTATTATGCAAGCAAATTGTGATAATTAGTACTGACCTAAAGAGCATCTTATTATGCAAGCAAATTGTGATAATAAGTACTATCCTAAAGAGCATCTTATTATGCAAAAACTTGAACTACCGGTTCCAAAGGTTCAATAGTCAATAGTATCCATCCTTAAATTATAACTACTGACCAAAGGGAGGGTAACCGGTCACGAGCACCCGAATAATCTTAAGCGAACACCGGACCGACTGTCACAATTGTAGCTCCCCCGGAGAGAATTCAACAACACATCGCGACCCGAATTTTGGGTCTTCCAGTCTGCAGACGTACATAAAAAGTTAACTCACGCCCGACTCTTCTCACATTATATTCATATCATTTAAATTATCTCTCTATCTTAGCTAGTTGTCTTCCACGAGATGTATCTGGTTATTTATTTCTTACGGTATACAATCTTGTGTAAAGAACGCTAGAACTAGAAATGAATTTTAAACTTTCTTAATATTTACTCTTACCTTAAGCTTTTTAAAGAGACCCTAAATTTTAAACTTTAAAATATCAGTTACTTCTAATTAGAACTATATAACTGCCCAAAAGTCATTGGCTTTCTGAGATTTTTTAAACTAATATAAGGTAATAGGGACAATTAAAAATGTGCTTTTAACCAAAAATACTTAAAACATAATAAAACGCGGTTTTATCTCTGTTAATAGTAATATTAAAACATAATAAAACGTGATTTTATCTCTGTTAATAGTAATATTAAAACATAATAAAACGTGATTTTATCTCTGTTAATAGTAATATTAAAACATAATAAAACGTGGTTTTATCTCTGTTAATAGTTATATTAAAACATAATGAAACGTGGTTTTATCTCTGTTAATAGTAATATTAAAACATAATAAAACGTGGTTTTATCTCTGTTAATAGTAATATTAAAACATAATAAAACGTGGTTTTATCTCTATTAATAGTGATGTTAAAACATCAAATTTTGCTGTTATTTTATCTATGCTGTTAGCATAGATAGATATCTTATGCTATCCAAATATTCTAGCACAATTTATCTCTGTGTTTTTTCTTCTTCTATTCAGAGATAACGGTTTCGGTTTCCTCACCTCTTCAATTACAGGAAGTTGTTAGTTTGTTTTGAATTTCGCACACAGTTACACGAGGGCTATCTGCGCTAGCCGTCCCGAATTTAACAGTGTAAGACTAGGTATAGTGGGATTGACATTATAACGTCCCTACGGCTGAAAGGGCGAGCACGTTTGGTGTGACGGGGATTCGAACCCGCGACCCTCAGATTACGAGTTGAGTTCCTTAACCACCTGGACATAATTGTCCTATGCAGGTATCCTGCAACCCTCAGATTTCGAGAAGAGTGTTTTAACCACCTGGCCACGCCGAGCCGCCCCTTCTTGTATCTAAATATTGTATTAGCTCTATGTTATGTAAAACAAAGCAAAATAAAACAAAATTACTATTTTAATGCAGCCGATGAGGCGTTATATGTGACGACCAATCCCACTATTATTTGGTAAAAGAGTAGCCCAAGAGTTGGCGGTGGGTGGTGATGACTACCTACCTTCCGTCTAGTCTTACAATGTAAAATTAGGAGCGGCTAGCGCAGATAGCCCTCGTGTACCTTTGCGCGAAATTCAAACCAAACCAAACCAAACCAAGAAGAGATCTATTGGTCCATCTGGGTTGTCCCGTCCTCTGAATTAAATTAAAACTATTAAAAATACAAAAGTCCTTATAGTCCTCCCATATCATTCATATAGTTTTCAAGATTTCTCTTAAACTCACTTAAATTTACTGCTACCATGACTTCCAAAGACATCCCATTCCAAAGGCCAACCACCCTATTTGAAAAGTAAAACTGTCTTACCAAAAAATGACTCCTATACTGTCAAACTTTGCATATGTGTTTCCCAGTTATAATAAGTGTAAAAGAAAAAAGATGATATATTAATCATATCAATTCCTTTAACAATGTTAAACACCTCAATTATGTCCCTCGAAAGCATCTGACGATTGATTGGTTAATAATCTTTATTTGACTTCATCCAATTCCACGAAGAAAACGTCTTCGTAAGGTTAACCGTGTTAGGTCTGTTAGACAGGTCTTGGAAAACATAAGCAATTTCTATTGTCCCAATGCAATGTTGCGTTTAATTAATAACAAAGTCGATCACAAATGAGACACTTCCCCTCACAACTCATCCAAGAAACGTGTAATTTCAAATAAAACTGAAATTGCAACAACGGTTAATCTAAATAGTCAATACTTCTTATGGGCAAACCTTGAGTTGAGGCTAAAGTACCATAATCCTATCATATATCTTCAATGGGTAATTTTTATAGATGTCTGTGCTATTTGCAACTTTCGTATGTTCGGTAAACGTTTTGCAAAATAGGTATTATTTTAGGAAAGCAGTCGTATATTTTGGTTTTATATTAATTCAATGATTCGTGTCCAATTATCCGATAACTTATTGGAAGAAAAATGTTATTGTCATTTTGTGTATCCGTAAAATTTAAATGTAACTACATTTTGATGGGAGTTCAGATTTCCATTTTCTCTGTAACCATATCATTTACTGAACACCCTTTCTTTTATTGCAGAATTACATTTATCAATATGTATTTCTTTTGTTTGTCGCTAGGCGGCAGCATTATCTCTATATATATATATATATATATATATATATATAACTTATGTTATTGGCTGTTGGTAGTGGTTGCCATAGTTACTTGCACCAGCTAGTTAATATAAAGAGCATAATTAAAGGTAAAAGAATCAGTAGGCGTATTTTACCTTACATGGGCAAATGTTTTTTTTTGCTTTGTTTTTTTGAGTTAAAAGAAAAAGGCCGACATAACGAATACTTATTTTATTCTAAAAACGGACATCTTTTATGAGCTCTTCCAATGTTTCCTGACTGATCCTACAAGTAATGTTCTATTTTCACTTAGTATACAATCGGATTATTATTCAGTAACGTAACCAAGCACCATGATGGTCTAGAAATTTGATGAACACAAGCATTTAGGATGAAGTTAAGACATTCATTAGGTCACGCAAGAGAACATACAGTCCATAACCCACAGTCCGTCGGTGTGTGGTGGACATACATTACATTCCAGCTACAAGTGTTCTATTAATAAAACCACCAGGAAGTCGTGTAACCATTCACGTTAACTGGAATTTGTTGTGTGTTAGGTGGTCGTTGTATGAAATGTATTTAAAGTGCAGTCACGAGTCTATAGATTCTGCTTTTGATAATAACGTCTCAGGTGCACAGCTAGAGTCTATATATGGAAACATCAATTTCTCCAACGTATACATCTGCATAGCGTGCATACATGCACCTTTGCTCTAATATACGAATCGAACACTAAATTTTAGTGTTGTAAGCGTGTAAAGTCATCTGAAAGGACCCCTATTTTTTAGACTCTCCTTTTCTTCACTCTAAATTAACCTTCGGGATTCTTCCTGTTTTTTTGATATATCACGTGAAATTCACGTAATACGTCTGGCTGTTGCCAAACACGTATTTAAAAATTAATCAAATAAACATGGAGAATTTTCAAGTAAATTACCTGGAGAGCTTAATGGGTAGCTGGATAATTAAATATCCACAATGATATGTCTGTGATTCCCTATCTTATTAAATACCTTGTAACCTAAAGAAATTTGGTTTATAAAAAAATGTAACAAATTTTGTTTAGAAAACCGATGGCGTCGGACTCTCGTCGATAGTTCTAGAATTAAAATAAATGGCATAGCTTGAAATTTGTGTACTGGTACACCAGTCTATCCTGGTACACCAATTTATCCTAACACACCAATCTATGCTGGTACACCAATCTATCCTAACACACCAATCTATCCTGATACACCGATCTATCCTGGTAAACCAATCTATCCTGGTACATCAATCTACCCTAATACACCAATCTATCCTGATACACCGATCTATCATAACACACCAATCTATTCCAAACACACCAATCTATCCTAACATACCAATCTATTCTGGTGCACCAATCTATCCTAACACACCAATCTATCATGGTACACCAATCTATCCTGATACACCAATCTAATCTAACACACCAATCTATCCTGATACACCCATTTATCCTTGTACACCAATCTATCCTGGTACACGAATCTATCCTTATACACCAATCTATCCTGATACACCCATTTATCCTTGTACACCAATCTATCCTGGTACACGAATCTATCCTTATACACCAATCTATTTTAACACACCAATCTATCCTGATACACCAATCTATCCTTGTACACCAATCTATTTTAACACATCAATCTATCCTTATACACCAATCTACCCTGATAGACCAATCTATCCTGATTCACCAATCTATCCTAACACACTGATCTATTCTGACACACCCATCTATCCTGATACACCCATTTATCCTTGTACACCAATCTATTCTGGTACACGAATCTATCCTAACACACCAATTTGTCCTGGTACACTAATCTATCCTAACACACCAATCTATCCTGGTACACGAATCTATCCTTATACACCAATCTATTCTGGTACACGAATCTATCCTTATACACCAATCTATTCTAACACACCAATCTGTCCTGGTACACCAATCTATCCTAACACACCAATGTACACTGATACACCAATCTATCCTAACACACCGATATATCATAACACACCAATATCCTGGTACACCAATCTATCCTAAAACATCAATCTATCCTTATACAACAATCTACCCTTATAAACCAATGTATCCTCATACACCAATCTACCTAACATACCAATCTACCCTGATACACCAATCTGTCCTAACACACCAATCTACTTTAACACATCAATCTATCCTGATACACCAATCTACGTTGATACACCGATCTATCATAACACACCAATCTATCCAAACACACCAATCTATCCTAACACACCAATCTATCCTGGTACACCAATCTATCCTAACACACCAATCTATCCTGGTACACCAATCTATCCTAACACACCAATCTATCCTGGTACACCAATCTATCCTAACACACCAATCTATTCTGATACACCAATCTATCCTGGTACATCAATGTACCCTAATACACCAATCTACCCTGATACACCGATCTATCATAACACACCAATCTATCCTGGTACACCAATTTATCCTAACATACCAATCTATTCTGGTGCACCAATCTATTCTGGTGCACCAATCTATCCTAACACACCAATCTATACTTGTACACCAATGTACCCTGATACACCAGTTTATCCTCGTACACCACTCTATCCTAACACACCAATCTATTCTGATACACCAATCTATCCTGGTACATCAATGTACCCTAATACACCAATCTACCCTGATACACCGATCTATCATAACACACCAATCTATCCTGGTACACCAATTTATCCTAACATAATCTATCCTGGTATACAAATCTATCCTGGTACACCAATCTATCCTTATACACCGATTTATCCTGGTACACCAATCTACCCTGATACACCAATCTATCCTAACACACCAATCTACCCTGATACACCAATCTATCCTGGTACATCAATCTGTTTGTTTGTTTGTTTTTGGAATTTCGCACAAAGCTACTCGAGGGCTATCTGTGCTAGCCGTCCCTAATTTAGCAGTGTAAGACTAGAGGGAAGGCAGCTAGTCATCACCACCCACCGCCAACTCTTGGGCTAGTCTTTTACCAACGAATAGTGGGATTGACCGTAACATTATAACGCCCCCACGGCTGGGAGGGCGCGCATGCTTGACGCGACTCGGGCGCGAACCCGCGACCCTCTGATTACGAAGCGCACGCCTTAACGCGCTAGGCCCTCTGTACACCAATCTACCCTGATACACCAATCTATCCTGGTACACCAATCTCTTCTAACACACCGATTTATCCTGGTACACCAATCTACCCTAATACACCAATTTATCCTGGTACACCAATCGACCCTGATACACCAATCTATCCTAATACACCAATTTATCCTGGTACACCAATCTATCCTTGTCTTCCAAACGTCAGGTTTGCATCTATTTCTTTCCCCTTCGTTTCGTAATATATTTTTTTCATTCCTGTGTGTACATATTTCTTCTTATATTTTCATGTATTCTGTGCTTATGAGTTCTTATTTTCTAACCACGTGATTAAAATAACCAAGTAAACTAAATAAAAAATAGTAGGTGTTTGTCTTAATATGGAAAAATAAACACGAATGAATTAGTTCAAGAAATGGAGAACTTTGTTCCCAGTAGAGCTTTCCAGATAATTCAAACCTAATATACGAAATTGAAGATGTAATATTAGAAAGCAAACATATAGAAGAGAAATGTGTTCGGAATATTTAGTCTGAATTTATTACTCAAGAGATAACCTAAGCTGTTTGAGGTAACACATCACGCTTTCACATACACGTTTTTATAAAGCTCTGTCAACTTTGTTAACTCATTTTGTACGTATTAAACAGTCTTCGTTCAGTTTGTGTTCATTATTACATATCGCATTTAAGGAACAAATTACGCATTTATACGTTAGTTTAACAAGTGATAGGTAGGAATAGTCTACTTCAGCGATATCTTATTACTGGTTATGACATATAAACTTAACATTATCAACCAAAGCACAAGTAAAATAAATTCTGAAAACTATTTTTAATTCGTTTTTTTTCGTAATAACTGTAATATTTCGAAAACATAAGTCAAAACGTGACAACACTTATGTAATACTAACTTGTTTTTATCATAAAGACTTATTTTTAGCCATGTTGATGGAGCTTTAATGTCCACCCAAGTTGGAACATTGAAAGCTGAAACAACGTATTTTAAGAATTGTTTGACATCAAGTTTCATTATTTCTTCTTCCTATATACTCTCATTGCTTTATAACCGAAACGTTCTCATAATATTAACTTTGAAGACGTATAACCGAAATGTTTATAAAGCATTACAGTTGAAGACGTATAACCGAAACGTTCTCATAATATTAACTTTGAAGACGTATAACCGAAATGTTTATAAAGCATTACAGTTTAAGACGTGTAACCGAAACGTTTACAAAACATTATATTTAAAGAAGTACAACCGAAAAATATTCACAGATTACCTTTGTCCACTCTTTTTAAATAAATATTTACACGTAAGACCACTATTAACTTGAGTTTATGATCTTGTGATCACTTGGAAATTAAAAGTGATTTGAGTGTGTAGTGGTGAGTTTATTATAATTCTGTTAGTACATTAATATACAAACAAGCAAACTTGGGAAGAAAAAGATATACATATCAGATTAAAACTCAACGTTTATTTATACTGAATTAATAATGGATAATAAAAACTACATTAAATAACGAATCCATGAGTCTCAAAATCTATAGTCTAATCTAGGTTTAATTCAACGTCGTCTTAATAAAACTTTTAATGTATTTCATTTGTTTTATCCAAGATTCAGGGATTTGTTTTTTAACTGTGGTAGCAATGTATCCATCTAATCATGTCAGAAGAAGGGTTTGTTTTTAAATTGTCAATAAGTGTGGTAGCTATGTATACACCTAATGATGTCAGAACAGGACTTATTCTTACAACTCTCTTTGCGTCTTATAATTATGTTAATGTCGTATGATAAGATACAGGAATATAGCTATATTAATGTACCACTTTTATCTTATCTTGATTTAAAAAACTGTAAATTAAACACAGAACTGGATTTTTTTGTCACTAAAGTTGAGAAAACTAAATAAATGTGAGGAGGACCAAACATCTAAAAAAATATAACAATAGAACGAGACAACCCTATACTCGAAAAATTTCATGAAGTGCACAAAAATTTCATTATATTTGTAATCTTAAGTACCGTCAGTGAGTCAGTGGTCACTTTACGGACTTACAATGCAAAAATCAAAAGTTCGATTCCTCCCAGTTGGAAGAGTAGATGTGGCCTGTTGTCTGGTTTCACTCCAAGAAATTAGCAACAGTTAACCCTATGTGTTCTTATTGGTACTTAACAAAAGTAGTGGATTTTAGGATTGTTCTATAACTGTGCATCATGAGCTTGAACATGCTTCGTGATAAGAAAAGATATTTCAAGTTTCTAATCTAACGTTCCTTTTTACGAACGTACTGTTTCACAGACAAGTCCGTTTCTTCTTACTCCAATAAATTTTCTAACGCACTTAAGTGTTTTTATTCGCAACAGCATAACTCATTGTAAACACTGTTTGAACGTAAAACAAATTTGTGTCACCAAAAGTCGATAAATATCTGTATACTCGGATCTAACAGCGCCCTCACCCACAGCATTCTCCAATGATTGCTCTGAATAAAGTGAACCTATAACGATTTATCTCAAAGAGCAGAGTTTGTGTTCAGAATGTCAATTTTACTCATAAATTTCTGTAAACGTTCTCTTTGTGTGCGTATATGAGAGAAACGAAATAACACCATGCGATTAAAATAAACATACGAATTCCTGTCAAACGAGAAAAACCTTCACTTGTTTCAACACTCCTTTGTTATTAGTCTACAAATTTCACAAGATGCAACAGCATTCTTCGTTGTGCTGTAAACTAGAACACATAATTTATTGGATATAATAATGAATATAAGTTAACACATGCTCTTTCTTCGGTTTCTTTGCTTAAAAGTAATTTTTGCAGATATCCAGCTATCAACAAATAAACGAGCGATTTCGTACAATCTATTAAAATTATAAACAAATTACTAAACATGGTAAATCTAAGACCCTGTGAGCGAAAGGCGTCTTTCATTGAATACCGAAACTGGTCACACCAGCTAAGATACAAGTACAGTAGTGGTTAATATGCTGTTTTTGTTATCAAACCTGTAATAGTGTGAACTGGCTTAAACTGAAAAAAAAAAAAATCATTTAAAATCAAAATTAGTATAAGTATTAATAATACATTATTATTTGTTTTATTTCAACTGTTCTAGTTCTATTTATATATGTACTTCCATCTTCGCAAGGGTTTTGAGCAAACATTGGCAGAATTTACATTAATGCTTACAGTTTCTCTAATTCTGTTTTTTACGTGTATTTCCGCTTAAAATCTCGTGATCCAGTCGTCATTAAACGGTTTAATTAATCTGGAACGTATTACGAAAGAAAAAAAAAACTCGTTCGATTCAACACATTGATAACATACAGATCTAGCTGATTAGTTTCTGTGCATTCTCGCAAACTTATTCTGGATAATTAGTGACTTTAGAAATCATTTAATAATTCAAATTGTATCATTAGGTTGTGACCTTTGAAAATTCTCTAGTTTCATACTAATTTCATCAGAAAATATAGTTATTTGTCAAACAACACGAACTGTTTGTTTGGTTTGAATTTTGCGCAAAGCTACACCAGTGCTATCTGCGTTAGCCGTCCCTAATTTAGCAGTGTAAGACTAGAAGGAAGACAGCTAGTTATCACCACCCACCGCCAACTCTTGGGCTACTCTTTTACCAACGAATAGTGGGATTGACCATCAAATTATAACGCCCCCACGACTGAAAGAGCGAGCATATTTGGTGCGACGGGGATTCAAACCCGCGTCCCTCAGATTACGAGTCGAACGTCTTAACCCACCTGGCCATGCCGGGCCACAACACGAACTACTTTGTCAATGTGAATATTTTTTCAGACATTATTTCTAATTTATAAGCAGAAAAGCTTTAATAGGATAAGTTAACTAGTTAAAGATGTCCAATAATGCATCTATCATTTTCTGCAAGGTTAATTTTTAAAAAAAGTAAAGTGTTTCTCAGGTGTTTTATTTTGATTTGAATTTCTTACCGAATTTTTATTCTTAAGCAAATACATGACTCAATTAACTGAGACTCGCAGCATTCTCGAGAGTCTTAAACTGAGCAGTTAAATAACGGTTAGAATAGACATACTACTAAGGAGGGCTTATGACGCAACAATTTGAGGTTCGATCCCCGTAGCGGACATATCAGAAACAGTTCATCTTGCATGGTGAATGAACGGCCACTGCCTGTTGTTTAGAAACACAGATGTAGAGGACAACGTTTCGAATGTCTTGTGTCTTTTGTCCTTCAAAACGTTGTCCTTCACATCCGTGTTTCTACAACAGGTCGTCCATTCAACTTAGTTTAAGTATAAATACAACCTTCTAAATAAAAGTTCGATGTGTACTGAATATGAGGAAAATAGAACCGGCTAATATTCGCGTCAGTAGGTCAATATTCGTCCGCTGTTAGCAAAATGCCCTCGTGCAACATATTGACTGTCAGGTGTTGTTTATTTGTTTTTCGAATTTCGTGCTAAGCTACACGAGGGCTATCTGCGAAAGCCGTCCCTAATTTAGTAGTGTAAGAGTAAAGTGAAGGCAGTCAGTCATCATCACCAACGTTTGGGTTACTCTTTCACAAACGAATAGTGGGATTGACCATTGCATTATAACGTCCCCACAGCTGAAAGGGCGAACATGTTTGGTGTGACGGGGATTCGAACCTTCGACCCTCAGGTTACGAGTCGAGCGCTCTTACCACCTAGCCTTGCTGGGCCGACCGTCAGATAGCGACTGCTACAGATCAAGAAGTAATAATAGACACATATCTTTAACCTGCTACTTACATTTCTGGTTTTCTCAGAGACGGTTCACTTGAACGACTCTTCCAGATAAGTGGTCTCCACATGAAACGGTGGAGGAAATGCATCTTACTTTGTTCAGATGTATTGTTGTCTTACAGGAATCAGACCCGGCATGGCCAAGCGTGTTAAGGCGTGCGACTCGTAATCTGAGGGTCGCGGGTTCGCATTCCGGTCGCGCCAAACATGCTCGCCCTTTCAGCCGTGGGGGCGTTATAATATGACGGTCAATCCCATTATTCGTTGGTAAAAGAGTAGCCCAAGAGATGGCGGTGGGTGGTGATGACTGGCTGCCTTCCCTCTAGTCTTACACTGCTAAATTAGGGACGGCCAATACAGATAGTCCTCGAGTAGCTTTGTGCGAAATTTCAAAAACATAAAGAAAAAAAAACTTACAGGAATTAACATTCGTTTTTTTCTTTTTATTTTATTAGCGATAAACCAAAATTTCTTTGGATTTTTAATGTTTTAAAACGGTTTTGATTCAAAGCTTTCGGTTATTCGAGGTCTTCCCCAAAGACTTTTAACCTGTTGATATACTTGCTATTGAGACAATAGTGTGTTTATTGTAATATTCGTTTTATTTCTAAAAAAAAATCTCAGTTTTTATATCTTCTTTCAATGTAAGACGAAGATCATATTTTATAATTCCTACATCGCAGAAAATGAATTCCGAGAACGAGCATTTCGATACCTGCAGTAGTCGGTTATGATGTATTTATATGTTTATGAACCAATATAGAATGTAATGGAACTACTTTAAAATTTTTCTCAAAAGCTTTGTTTAAAAAAAAACTAAAGTTCAAATATTCACAAAAAATAAACCATTAGCTGGATTTCAACAAAGAATAAAAAGAAAAACAAGTGTCAATAAAAAGTAAAAGCCAATAAATCTATTGCCATTCATTGGTTAATTGACAGCAGATAAGAGGCATAACAAAGACCTATGTTCTCCGATTTATAAAGCCAGTAACTTAGTGATTTGTTAAATCACATTATGGGTCTTAGGAAAAGAATAGTACTGAATATTAGTTTAGCAAAAATCTTTGCTGGGTGAATCACGTGCCATTAAATTTTGTAGTATAAAAATTTGGAATTTTAAATGGTGACGTATGTCTTATGATGACACATAGTCACAAGGTCATGTTGGGAAATTTTGCTTTGTAAATAAAATAACCAAGACAAACTCATTACGTCATTCAATACGCTTGTTACTTTAGAATTATAATAGCGATTTAGCTATCTGAAATTATTTTTGGTTTTATCTTAAATACCTGCTGGTTGATTTGTATGTATGTGTTTTTTATAGCAAAGCCACTGAGTCAGTCCACTGAGGGGAATCGAACCCCTGATTTTAGCGTTGTAGGTTGATTTGTGTTTTAAGTTTTTTACGTTGTGTAGTGCATAATTTGTTTTTTAACTAAACTTAATACCTACTTGAATTATGAATGTTTCATAAGTTTGTTGAGTCAATTTTCACACGTATGTTAACAGCATTGTTATTAAATTATCATTTGTTTCGGTGTTTTTCGTTTCATAAATTTGCTTCAAATTTTAATTATATTTTGTGGATTTATAAATATTATTATTTTATTTCATCAAAACATGGTTTCATGGTTTCATGTCGTGTTGTGATTTCCTGTATAGCTTTTTAATACTATTTCTTATGTTGTTGTTTTTTGCAGACAAAAGCACACCTAGATGTTCTGGCGGATGCGTTATTACGATGGGCTAGAGGGCGCTACTAATCGGTGCACAAGAAACGTTCCCTATCGGCGTCCATTGAGACTACTCCATAGCTTCTACGTTGTTATACCTTTTTGTGACTGAGTTTACTCTTTCTGTCCGAAATTATCTTGTTATCCTCCGGTGACCCAGCTCCTACAAACTGTCGTCGCTGACGTCATCAAGAGGGCTTCTACCAATGGACTTGAAGGAGACTTTGCCGCTGCCGACAAACCTTGTTAAGTCTACCTGGTTTCTAAGTTATAGGCGTTGGCTGGGCTCACGTTACTTCTCATTTGCAACTATTTTTATCTTGCAGCTTAAGAAATTAATACAAGACAAGAAAAGGCAGTCTTTGACATACGAGCGATTGATGAAATACAGCTATTTAAACGCATCTTGAAATTCGACAATCGGGACTTTCAATCGCTATCAGTGGAAACATTTTTTGTACTTGTTTTTGACGTTTTTCTTCAAGACTTCTCCGCATAGTAATCTAGTCTTAATAATTTAAACAATATTGTTTTGAGACACGTGACAACACATTCCTTTAGTTGTACATTATTTTAATTTTAAATGACATAGAAGTAAATCAAAATACAGATATTGTCAAATATTCACGGTTATTACTTCGAGTTAGCCCTAAATTGGAGTGAATAGTAAGTTTTGAATCGTAATCAGAAACAGGAGATAGTGTAAGTTTTGAGATGTACAAACAACTGTACGTGTTGACGTGTCTATCATAGTTTTTGACTCTAATCTGTAAAGTCGTGAAAACAATATGGTAATGTTATCTTTAGAGTACCTGATTTATGTATTTATAGTAAAATCTGGTCTATGCTAAATCTAAAGTCTTTTTTTTTTTTGTAGCAGGAGGTGTAGAACTACTTCCAAACAGTTACTGTTGTTGATGTAATGAAATGTGTTGAGGGTGCTCTGTTCGGACCGCTGAATTCAACGTGAACCACATTCCTTTGTAAACAATCTACACAACACAGAATTAAGAGAATGATACTTATAATGTGTTATGATTTTACACTATATAGAGGGCCATTTGCCAAAGTTAAAACCAAAACATTCCATTCTTGGTTCAATTAGAACCCGACCATACTTCCGAATTTACCAAAATAATGCATGTAAACAGTATATTTTAATATTACCTCAAATCGTTTCGTGTCTCCAAAGGTCAAACTCTTATGTCAGAGGTCACATCTTTATGAAACATGTGGAGTTGCTCTGGAAAGCGTTTTTTTTTTAATTTATGATTTTTAACAAGCATGTTTCGAACAAGTAGTAAATCATTGTCTACAGAAATATTGTTTGCAGTCATTTTAAAAGCATGAATTGGTTCTTATTGGTGAGTGAATAGATTATACGAGAATTATTTATGAGCTAAAAATAAACCAAGCATGCGTTTGTGATCAGGAACCTTAAGATAATAATGCAGCTTCTAAGTATCTAAAAGTGATATTAGTGCAAGTAACTACTGAACGATAAAATAAAAACAGGTGAAATAAATTTCGAACTTGAACCACAGAACGAAAAACAAACAACACGAAAAGGCTTCTTGTGACTTTCTTTTCGTGAATCGTAATACGGTTGAAAAACCTCATTGTGTGACAGATACTCTTATCATTTTGTCAAATAATTTTTTTTACCCTTGTTACGATGGATGGATATTGCTTGTGTCCCTTTGATTGGGTGTTAATAGTTTCTGCTATGGATAACGACTTGCAAGAGCTGGCGTTCACCTAGAAATGACCCATGTGTTCATCTTCCCACAGAATGGATAATAACTATTATTATTACCATTATGTGAGACAAAACTATTTTATTCAAATGTGTATGTCAAATGTGCTGTGACAAATGAGAACCAGCCTTCACGCCGTGCAGCTGATATCTTGACGTGTTCCGTGTTCGATGTTAAAATATTTAAGAGTTTTAAAAATATAAACAATAATTGCCAGTTGATGTTAGTCCCCGCTAGATAAATATATATACGTATATATATGCATATATATAGGTATATACAGTGGGTAGGATCCGATATTAAACTAGATGTCACATTTTATGTTCCATTTGGAGCCATATTCAATTCCACTGCATGGATGGCATCCTTAGGTCATGGCATTTCTGCAATCCTTTTTCATTTGTCCCCAATATTTTTTCTCACTTTTCAATTATCTCAGTCTTCTTTAGTGGATTCTACTTTTTGCTGTAGTTTCTTCCTTTGGATACGATATACACGTCGTTGTTTATTTAACTAAATGTTCGCCAAATCTATTAATTCCAAGTATTTATTAACAAAACTTTAATTACCATTTCTCTAATTACATTTCGTCTTAACGAACTCATTTCAAGCATTAAATCTAGTCGGTTTCAGTAAAAGTATTATGCTTTACTTTTACTTTGCTGAATTAACTCACGAAAAACCACTAACTTGAGATTTATTCATAAAGACACCGCGAATTTGCCGCTAGCTGTTCTATCAGTGAATGTATTACACAAGTTTCACATTGCAGTCAGTGGGCTTGTTGCTTGAAGGTAGATACTTGAATCTGTAGTGAAACTTTATCAAATTATATTAAATTAACGACGTAAGACTTAAAAACATGCTTCATTCAAACGAGTACTATCCAATCTTTTTTAAAAACCCTTTTATCAAGCTGTTGCAAATAAAAGTTATCTATTAAAAATCCTTTAAAGTTTCCTACTGAAATTATCTTGTAAACAGGCCCGCTTCTATGTACAAACTGCCTTTTTGTTGTCATATTTATTTTCAGGAAATGAAAAGGAGAGAGCTCAGACATTCTTCCCTTGTAGCCATGATTATTTGTAACCCAAATACTCTGTATTTTTTATATTTTTGATAAGCTTTGGTATCACCAGTAATTTTCCCACTTCTATCTTCTATTTGTAAAGAATTTACGATATAGTTTCTCCTCAAACCTACAAAAATAATCAGATATATTAAAAAACTCTGAGAAACATTTTCTTTAACAGGCAGCTTTGACAAAATGTTTTATGGTGGTTGTTTTTTCATGCAGTTAAACTATTTATCTCAATAATTTATTAATAATGATTAGGATCCTGTATTTTAGAAAAACATAATTTGATTTTTTCATAACAATTTTGTCAGTAATTCTTGGAAATAGATACATTAAAAATAAGGCTTAAATAACCAAAATTTGGTACGTCAGTCTACTAGTTTTACTATACAGTAATTGCTGTGTTTACCGATACGAGAAGTTGGAAGTAAACCCGAATATACAGTTTAGGGATTTTCTCTCTTCTGTTTCTTTACAATTCAGAGTTTTTATAATTTCGTGTTTATTTTTTATTGAGGATTTGTGGCTTGGCATTATTGAAAGTTAACTGAATGAGATACGTGATTAAGCAGCACCATTTCTGTGTTACACGAAACGTTTTGTTTGGAATAGAAGCTGAAGAATCAACCAAACCGTTTTGAACAATGACGTCAGAAAAGCAGCTTTCTGAATTTCACAACAATAAAATTTGTTAAATATTCCTTTAACATGATCTCTTTTCCCATGGTCGGAGCAAGTTACATGAAAACATAAATAGTTTTAAGCAACCACTGCATCGCATAAATGTCACCTTGGGAGAAGCATCTCGGTGAGGCAGATGGTTTCTTCAGCAACAATGTGAGACTAAAAATCGTGAAACAGTTTTGTTAGCAGAAACGGAACAGAATATTTTGATGACTAACAAAAACTGTAATATTAAACTATTAAACTATTTCTTTGTAAGAAAGTACATTTGGGGCTCTAAAGGTTGAACGTGACTTTAGAATGCAGTTTTAAAATGTGCCAACTCTAGAGAAACATGGAGTTGTGAAGTCGAAAGAAGGAATCTGACAAGAAATTTGTTGGTATCCTCTGATATTCAAAGAAATTTCTCTTTGGCTTGGGAAGATCACTTGTTCTTTTGAGTTGTTTTTTTTTGTTTTCGAACAAAAAGAAAGAAAACCTTAAAACCTACCAACCTAATATTTAGTTTTTGGGGCTCTATTCAATGTTGCTTGTACTTCTTTACTCTTTAGATGTATCTCGTGAACGATCTAAACCCCTTGAGAAACACAATCTGGTGACGGGCCTATTCGCGCTAAATAACAGATCGATTTCAAAGCATAATTGAAAACGTATCTCCTTCTTCGACTGCCTGCTAACTGCGATTATCCATCTTATCTTTGTAAATTATTCAGTTGATCAATTTTCGGACATACCATAAACGATTGCATTTAATATTTTATTGATATTAAACTACTTGAGACATTCGTGGTCACTTGTTATTTATTGTAAACTTTTTTGTAAAGGTTTAAATATTATTATTTCATTGTTTTACAAAGAATGTGTGTGGAATTATTCTGTGTAAAAACCTTGCTATATTGTATATTTTGCTGATATGGTAGGAACTTAAGAAAGTGTACATTGAATCAGAAATAAGTTATATGTATATAATTTGAGTAATATCATTTGATTTTCTTACACTACCAGACTGTAGGAATGCCATCCTTTTGTCTTACTCTCTGTCGGGTGCCGAGCTAATAGATGTAAAATAAGATTATACTGTATTTTCAATCGATGAGGAATTAAATATATATTTTCTCTGGCCAAGCAAAACAAAATGCGTCGTTAAATTGTTTTATGTTTCAACAATCACGGACAGCAACAAAAAAACAACCAATATCATAACATACTAAATACCTTAATATTCAAACATACACTAGCTTATAATAACAAGATATATACAATCAGTTGGCTTGATAATTTACTTAAATGGAAAAAAAAAAAAGATTTACCCGATTGATACCTGTTGATAAATCATCTCTATACATGATAACCATTTGCTTGAATAAAAGGCCTTCGTGCGGCTTTGCGCGAAATTCACAACAAACCAAAGCAATTACTTAATTAAACGAACACACTCACGTCATCTATTCATCACAAATAAGATGATAATTGTTGAAACTAAATCAAAGTTAACCTGTTCAGTGCCGTAGACGAGACAACTCGTCCAAGCCGATCGGTAACACAGTGCCACGGACGAGTTATTTCGTTCTCAATAATACCTTACTTCAACGCTAAATGTCAGCACCATACATGCATTTGACCTACTTACATATTGTTTCACTTTCGATCCAAAATGGCGTCACGAAAAAAGTTACAACATGAAGAAGCATTAGAGTTGTATTGTAGCAACTGAAATACTTGGCAGTCAACAGGTTAATCTCTACTAATTTATTCTCATTTCATGAGTTTAGTTTTCGAAATACGTTTGGGAAAAAACTATAATATTAGAATAGAAAAGGTTTGTACTTTATATTGAGCTCATAAATGTATAATATTTGTGTCTATTTTAATATATCAATCAATTCCATATTTTAAAATATTAAAGAAATTGGTAATTCAAAGTTGGGCTAATCTCTTTTCGGAATTAGCAAACAAAAATATCTGAACACACGTTTGGTAATCCAATATTACATTCAAATATAGCTCAATGGCTTACGTGTAATTCTTTTATTTGAATGATAATTGAACTGTTTAATATTTTTCTGTCCTTATACACAGTATTATTTAAATCATAATTTGATCAGTCATTAGTATGGGAATTAAACACGGAATTTTAAAGATTGTAGGCTTTATATTTTACACAAATTAAAGGCATAGCACTGTTCAGATGGGTATATTTCTGTAATTTTGATACAATATGAAATATATATTAACTGGGATGAAATATGCCATCATTTATCGTATGACTGGAAATCATATATTTATATTCAAAACCCAGTTCAACAGAATGGTCTCCCAAATATCTCTAAGTTCTTTTGATCTTGAAATGTGGACGTTTGTTTTACATGAATTTAGAAAATTTCTTAATAACCTTCAGTACTGCTTCGTTGTTACGTTACAAACCAGCTAGAATGAAACCTCCATAATTACTATTCTTGTCACCCGCAGGGACAGCGGTACGTCTACAAATGTACAACACTAAAATCAGGAGTTCGATTTCACTCGGTGGAGTCAGCAGATAGCCCTGTGATATGATCCTTAGGCTAAACGTGGTGTTAAAATGCGCCAAAAATGTATTTGTGAAACTTGCTTTAAACTTACTACTTCGTGTTTTCTTTTCATTTTTAGTGCGTTTTTTGTTAAAATATAGTGATTTAAAACAGCGAATAAAAATGAAAATTTTCAAAATTTAAAATTTACTTATAAGTTAATAAATGTATTTCAGCATCCAAAACCTACAATCAGTTCTAAATGTAGCCATCAGATTTGAAACTTGAACACGAAGTATCAGTATAAATCAGTAAATATAAACCATACAGACTGAGAGACAAGACCAGAATAAAAATAGCTCCTATCACAAATCTCAGATTATACAATCATACAGACTAAGGAACAAGACCAGAATAAAAATAGCTCATATCACAAATCTCAGATTATACAATTATACAGACTAAGGAGCAAGACCAGAATAAAAATAGCTCATATCACAAATCTCAGATTATACAATCATACAGATTGAGAGACAAAACCAAAATAAAACAGCTCCTATTACAAATCTCAGATTATACAATCATACAGATTGAGAGACAAAACCAAAATAAAACAGCTCCTATTACAAATCTCAGATTATAAAATCGTATAGACTGAAGGCAAGATAGAATAAAATAACATCTAACACTAATTCTCAGATTATAAAATAGACTAAATCTAAAAACGTAAATCTTGTAATACGATTTCAACATTGTCTCACCCATTTTAACGTCGTAATAGTTCAAGCTTATTGTCTCACATATGAGAGGCTGGGGTAGCCATGGATTTTCTTGGAAATTTTCATTTAGGCTTCAAAGTTTCAGCTAGAAATGTCAGAAATCAACAATTTCAGCGTTTGAAAACAGTTCTGTAAAACAAGAAACTCAATGTCCTTGAGTGAGTAATTCATTGGTGTGTGTGGAAACTTTTATTTTACTTCATATGAAACTATTTTGTAAGTCTACACTGTAGATGTTCAGACAACTTTGTTCAGTCCACTTGGTGTTGTTTGTTTGTTTGTTTTTTCACAGGGGGTTATCAGAAAAAGGCCGTGTCTAATTTAAATATTTTACTGTTGCAAAGCAGCTAATGAACAGGACCCACCATCAACTCTTATCTGATTGAATAATGGAATTTGACCGTCACCCTTATTACACACCTAGGGACTTATAGTTGAGGCAACATTACGTAAACTGTGCTCAGATCCTCGGATTTACAGTCTAATACACTAAATCTAAGCCACACCTAGCCTTCTCAGTAAAAACAAAAACACATTAAAACAATTTTTAACATACCAAAAATTAATACATTAATGTCTTAACAACTAACTGTAGAATTATAAATTTAAGGTAAAAATACCTATTAAATAAAAACCATAAACATACACATGCCAGTTACACATGTTTTATTTATAGCTACTTCCATTTAGCTTCGTATGTCCTAAGAATTCACAAAACATTTTACAAGTATTTCATAACATGTACCTTATTTCTCCATTACATGACAAATATTGTTACTGAAATACCAGCTCGGTATGTATATTCGATTACACTCTCTATATATTTGCTCCATTAGCACCTCAAGTCCTTATAAGTTATTCATGAGACGACAAATAATTACGGTTATTCGTGATTATACATAAAAGAAAAAGTCCGGAGTTCTTAAAATATAGAAACATATAAGTATATATATGTATGCTTAAGCCTACAGAACGAGTGTTTGCCTTAATGATGGATGTAGATGAGAGCTGTGAGCTGAAAAGGTCCCCTAATGATAAATTCGAAGAACAAACTCGTGTACAAGATCTAAATTTATTCTCCAAATGTTGTGACTTAATAAAGCAACAAGTTTCCTACATGCTTTTCAAAACGTCGAAATGCAGAAAAATATATGTTTGCAGAGTTAATATTCATTGCTTATTGGATTTCTGAAAAAAAAAAATTATATGAAGTACATAAATAACAAAAGATTGTGTGTACCCTATGTACTTACATGTGTGATATATACGTAACCACATTAGCTTTCGTCAATTGTTGTTGTTGTTTTTTTCGCTTTAAGAAGAAAATAGAGTGAACCATGTTATTTTGTCCTGCATAAATTATTGAAGATTCATCGTGCAAATTTCATCTTTTTTTTCGTTTCCTCCATATTTAAGTACGTGTGCCAAAAGTGCTTTAGTTGTATGTACACAAAGGTGGTACTATTTTTAGAGAACCGTTATACGTTATGTTCGATTTTTTTTTTTTTCCTTTTCGGTGAGCTCATAACCTGCTAGAAACCCAATACGCATTCGAAAATAGGTACGCTTGGCTTAAATTGTTTATTATATTAGTTGTTATTGTTGTTCAACTCGCATTCCCTTCCTACTAATGAAAATTAAAAGTTATTAGAAGCTTTTGAAGAAATGTTGATTCGATTTGAATTAGGCATCAGGTTATTCAGCAATTTTCATTTACTTTCTTCTATAAAGCATTTGCTTTAAAGTTTAAGCTTAATTTCGTATATCTAAGCCGAATAAAATATGTTATGTTTTTAGTATTCTGTTTATATCTAAGTCCAATCTTTTCAGTAGAGCATTTATCTTCCAAACACACTTCCCACAAGAGACAAACAGCAAATACCAGTGAGCAAATAAATTCAACTTCAAATACGAATGTGTTTATTCTGTAGTTGAGCACAAAGCCACACAATGGGCAATCTGTGCTCAGACTACCACAGGTACCGATTTCTGGTTTCTAACGTTGTAGTTCGGTAAACACACCACTGTGCCACTGGAGGGAGAGAGGATAACAGAAAACATATACGTACAAAAAATAATAATTATTGATTTCAGTATTACGAATTTTTAGTCATTATATATATAGTTTACAGGCTTTTGGGTCCCACGGTAACTCAGCAATAAGGGCGTTCGACTCGTAATCTATGGGTCGCGGGTTCGAATCGCCGTCACAACAAACATGCTCGCTCTTACAGCCGTGGTGGCGTTATAATGTGACGGTCAATCCCACTACTCGTTGTTAAAATAGTAGCCTGAGATATAGTGGTGGTAGTGATGACAAGCTGCTTTCCATCTAATCTTATACTGCTAAATTGGGGACGGATAGCGATGTAGCCCTTGTGTAGCTTTGCGCAAAATTCAAAAACAAACAAAGCACAGCAGTATACTTGGAGTTTTATAACCCAAAAACTAAAATTTGATCTCAGTTATGGGCATTGTTGAGATACCCCCATTGTTTTGAATTTCGCGCAAAGCTACTCGAGGGCTATCTGCACTATCCGTCCCTAATTTAGCAGTGTAAGAATAAAGGGAAGGCAGATAGTCATCACCACCCATCTCCAACTCTTGGACTACTCTTTTACTAATGAATAGTGGGACTGACCGTAACATTATAACGCCCCCACGGCTGAATGGGCGAGCATGTTTGGCGCGACCGGGATTTCAACCCGCGTCCACCGGATTACGAATGGAACGACTTAACCTACCTGGCCATGCCGGGCCGAGATTTTGCTTAAACAAAGTAGAAAAAAAATTGGTATAAACTAATAAAATTGCCAATAAGTTAATGAACCAGTTTTATTGCATGATATATTTATAAATCTGTGTGAGTCTCTGTGAGTTAGTATGTATGAGTCACTTACACTGTATAAACCAGCGAATCGATAGATATGAAAGAAAGGTTGCATGAGACAGAAAGACTCTACGAAACGTCATACGTCCAAATTACTTCCACTCAGATTTGTTTTAGTACTAATCATGGATCATCCTTATAAGTTACCAAGACACTACAGACAAAATACCTCCAACCTCTAAGTATAAACTACATAAAATGTTGCCTTCTATGTTGCACCCATAACTAGGATCCATCCTCTAATTTTGGTGTTATAACCTATAAAGATACCACTGAACGATTTAAGCTGTAGAAACAGTAACTATGGATATATTGTTGAAAGTTAAGGCTCGAAACCTTCGTCCTCGTACACTATATGGATTATGGAAAGCTTGCACAGAAGATGGGTGTGCTATAAACATGACATCACGAAGTCTCTTTTGGTATTAAAAACCACGCTACAAAGATAACGTCAAGGTGCAAGTTAGTTAGAATGTGTTCAATCTGACGTTGTGACATGGACTATGACGAGGTGGTGAGGTAGTTAGAATGAGTTCAATCTGATGTTGTGACATGGACTATGACGAGGTGGTGAGGTAGTTAGAATGTGTTCAATCTGATGTTGTGACATGGACTATGACGACGTGGTGAGGTAGTTTGAATGTGTTCAATCTGACGTTGTGACATGGACTATGACGAGGTGGTGAGGTAGTTAGAATGAGTTCAATCTGATGTTGTGACATGGACTATGACGAGGTGGTGAGGTAGTTAGAATGAGTTCAATCTGATGTTGTGACATGGACTATGACGAGGTGGTGAGGTAGTTAGAATGAGTTCCATCTGATGTTGTGACATGGACTATGACGACGTGGTGAGGTAGTTAGAATGAGTTTAATCTGATATTGTGACATGGACTATGACGAGGTGGTGAGGTAGTTAGAATGAGTTCCATCTGATGTTGTGACATGGACTATGACGAGGTGGTGAGGTAGTTAGAATGAGTTCCATCTGATGTTGTGACATGGACTACGACGAGGTAGTTAGAATGAGTTCAATCTGATGTTGTGACATGGACTATGACGACGTGGTGAGGTAGTTAGAATGAGTTCCATCTGATGTTGTGACATGGACTATGACGAGGTGGTGAGGTAGTTAGAATGAGTTCAATCTGATGTTGTGACATGGACTATGACGAGGTGGTGAGGTAGTTTGAATGTGTTCAATCTGACGTTGTGACATGGACTATGACGAGGTGGTGAGGTAGTTGGAATGAGTTCAATCTGATGTTGTGACATGGACTATGACGAGGTGGTGAGGTAGTTTGAATGTGTTCAATCTGATGTTATGACATGGACTATGACGAGGTGGTGAGGTAGTTAGAATGAGTTCCATCTGATGTTGTGACATGGACTATGACGAGGTGGTGAGGTAGTTAGAATGAGTTCAATCTGATGTTGTGACATGGACTATGACGAGGTGGTGAGGTAGTTAGAATGAGTTGAATCTGATGTTGTGACATGGACTATGACGAGGTGGTGAGGTAGTTAGAATGAGTTCAATCTGACGTTGTGACATGGACTATGACGAGGTGGTGAGGTAGTTAGAATGAGTCCCATCTGATGTTGTGACATGGACTATGACGAGGTGGTGAGGTAGTTAGAATGAGTTCAATCTGATGTTGTGACATGGACTATGACGAGGTGGTGAGGTAGTTAGAATGAGTTCAATCTGATGTTGTGACATGGACTATGACGAGGTGGTGAGGTAGTTAGAATGAGTTCAATCTGACGTTGTGACATGGACTATGACGAGGTGGTGAGGTAGTTAGAATGAGTCCCATCTGATGTTGTGACATGGACTATGACGAGGTGGTGAGGTAGTTAGAATGAGTCCCATCTGATGTTGTGACATGGACTATGACGAGGTGGTGAGGTAGTTAGAATGAGTTGAATCTGATGTTGTGACATGGACTATGACGAGGTGGTGAGGTAGTTAGAATGAGTTCAATCTGACGTTGTGACATGGACTATGACGAGGTGGTGAGGTAGTTAGAATGAGTCCCATCTGATGTTGTGACATGGACTATGACGAGGTGGTGAGGTAGTTAGAATGAGTTCAATCTGATGTTGTGACATGGACTATGACGAGGTGGTGAGGTAGTTAGAATGAGTTCAATCTGATGTTGTGACATGGACTATGACGAGGTGGTGAGGTAGTTAGAATGAGTTCAATCTGATGTTGTGACATGGACTATGACGAGGTGGTGAGGTAGTTAGAATGAGTTCAATCTGATGTTGTGACATGGACTATGACGAGGTGGTGAGGTAGTTTGAATGTGTTCAATCTGATGTTGTGACATGGACTATGACGAGGTGGTGAGGTAGTTAGAATGAGTTCAATCTGATGTTGTGACATGGACTATGACGAGGTGGTGAGGTAGTTTGAATGTGTTCAATCTGATGTTGTGACATGGACTATGACGAGGTGGTGAGGTAGTTAGAATGAGTTCAATCTGATGTTGTGACATGGACTATGACGAGGTGGTGAGGTAGTTTGAATGAGTTCAATCTGATGTTGTGACATGGACTATGACGAGGTGGTGAGGTAGTTAGAATGAGTTCAATCTGATGTTGTGACATGGACTATGACGAGGTGGTGAGGTAGTTAGAATGAGTTCAATCTGACGTTGTGACATGGACTATGACGAGGTGGTGAGGTAGTTAGAATGAGTTCAATCTGATGTTGTGACATGGACTATGACGAGGTGGTGAGGTAGTTAGAATGAGTTCAATCTGACGTTGTGACATGGACTATGACGAGGTGGTGAGGTAGTTAGAATGAGTTCAATCTGATGTTGTGACATGGACTATGACGAGGTGGTGAGGTAGTTAGAATGAGTTCAATCTGATGTTGTGACATGGACTATGACGAGGTGGTGAGGTAGTTAGAATGAGTTCAATCTGATGTTGTGACATGGACTATGACGAGGTGGTGAGGTAGTTAGAATGTGTTCAATCTGATGTTGTGACATGGACTATGACGAGGTGGTGAGGTAGTTAGAATGAGTTCAATCTGATGTTGTGACATGGACTATGACGAGGTGGTGAGGTAGTTAGAATGAGTTCAATCTGATGTTGTGACATGGACTATGACGAGGTGGTGAGGTAGTTAGAATGAGTTCAATCTGACGTTGTGACATGGACTATGACGAGGTGGTGAGGTAGTTAGAATGAGTTCAATCTGATGTTGTGACATGGACTATGACGAGGTGGTGAGGTAGTTTGAATGTTCAATCTGATGTTGTGACATGGACTATGACGAGGTGGTGAGGTAGTTAGAATGAGTTCAATCTGATGTTGTGACATGGACTATGACGAAGTGGTGAGGTAGTTAGAATGAGTTCAATCTGATGTTGTGACATGGACTATGACGAGGTGGTGAGGTAGTTAGAATGAGTTCAATCTGACGTTGTGACATGGACTATGACGAGGTGGTGAGGTAGTTTGAATGTGTTCAATCTGATGTTGTGACATGGACTATGACGAGGTGGTGAGGTAGTTAGAATGAGTTCAATCTGATGTTGTGACATGGACTATGACGAGGTGGTGAGGTAGTTTGAATTTGTTCAATCTGATGTTGTGACATAGACTATGACGAGGTGGTGAGGTAGTTAGAATGAGTTCAATCTGATGTTGTGACATGGACTATGACGAGGTGGTGAGGTAGTTAGAATGAGTTCAATCTGATGTTGTGACATGGACTATGACGAGGTGGTGAGGTAGTTAGAATGAGTTCAATCTGATGTTGTGACATGGACTATGACGAGGTGGTGAGGTAGTTAGAATGAGTTCAATCTGACGTTGTGACATGGACTATGACAAGGTGGTGAGGTAGTTTGAATGTGTTCAATCTGATGTTGTGACATGGACTATGACGAGGTGGTGAGGTAGTTAGAATGAGTTCCATCTGATGTTGTGACATGGACTATGACAACGTGGTGAGGTAGTTAGAATGAGTTCAATCTGATGTTGTGACATGGACTATGACGAGGTGGTGAGGTAGTTAGAATGAGTTCAATCTGATGTTGTGACATGGACTATGACGAAGTGGTGAGATAGTTAGAATGAGTTCAATCTGATCTTGTGACATGGACTATGACGAGGTGGTGAGGTAGTTAGAATGAGTTCAATCTGATGTTGTGACATGGACTATGACAAGGTGGTGAGGTAGTTTGAATGTGTTCAATCTGATGTTGTGACATGGACTATGACGAGGTGGTGAGGTAGTTAGAATGAGTTCCATCTATGTTGTGACATGGACTATGACAACGTGGTGAGGTAGTTAGAATGATTTCAATCTGATGTTGTGACATGGACTATGACGAGGTGGTGAGGTAGTTAGAATGAGTTCAATCTGATGTTGTGACATGGACTATGACGAAGTGGTGAGGTAGTTAGAATGAGTTCAATCTGATCTTGTGACATGGACTATGACGAGGTGGTGAGGTTGTTAGAATGAGTTCAATCTGATGTTGTGACATGGACTATGACGAGGTGGTGAGGTAGTTAGAATGAGTTCAATCTGATGTTGTGACATGGACTATGACGAAGTGGTGAGGTAGTTAGAATGAGTTCAATCTGATGTTGTGACATGGACTATGACGAGGTGGTGAGGTTGTTAGAATGAGTTCAATCTGATGTTGTGACATGGACTATGACGAGGTGGTGAGGTAGTTTGAATGAGTTCCATCTGATGTTGTGACATGGACTATGACGAAGTGGTGAGGTAGTTAGAATGAGTTCAATCTGATCTTGTGACATGGACTATGACGAGGTGGTGAGGTAGTTAGAATGAGTTCAATCTGATGTTGTGACATGGACTATGACGAAGTGGTGAGGTAGTTAGAATGAGTTCAATCTGATGTTGTGACATGGACTATGACGAGGTGGTGAGGTAGTTTGAATGAGTTCCATCTGATGTTGTGACATGGACTATGACGAGGTGGTGAGGTAGTTTGAATGAGTTCCATCTGATGTTGTGACATGGACTATGACGAGGTGGTGAGGGGTTCTAGAATAGTTTGATGTAAAGTGCTCGAACTGAATAGCACTTCTCGCTTATTAGGATATAAATGTCATTTATTATATTAACTCGTTAAGACAAATTTTGTCAAACCTAATAGTGACTAGGGACAGCTTGTGTATCAGGTGAACAAGGATTTGAAACTGGCTCTAAATAACCTGAGAATCAGGTGAACAAGGATTTGAAACTGTCTCTAAATAACCTGAGAATCAGGTGAACAAGGATTTGAAACTGACTAAAAACAACCTGACGATAAGGTGGTCAAGGGTTTGAAACTTACTAGAAACAAAATGTGAATTAGGTGACAAGAAATTTGAAACTGAATTGAATGGTTGGTTGGTTGACGTTTATTGGCGCACAGCAACTAGGCAATTTGCGCCAAACAATCGGTAAAAAATTAAAATTAAAAGAAAAATTACTAAAATATGTAAAAAAGAAATCACATTAAAACAAAACAAAGGCTAATTTTCTAAATAAAAAATTAAATGGAATTAAAAGGGTCACTGGTCTTTAAAAAATTAAAAACACAACTGAAGTTGACAACATCACCGTCGCCAATAACACTGTCCAGTGTCAGAGGTAAACTCATGGTAAAAACATGTCTAAAGTAGTGCCGTCACTTACTGTCGTGACGATGGCACGACAGTAAATTGTGGACTATTGGGACTTGAGTGTCATAAAGATCGCACATTGGTGCATCAATCCCAGATAAAAGAAAATTTTCAATTAGAAAGACTTGTAACCAATGTGTAGCCAGAACAACTTTCTCCTTCCAATCCGTACGGAAACAAGACTGCCAAATAGTAACAGAAAGTTTGATCTGTAAAAGCTTGTTATCACTTTGCGTGAAGCCAACCTTCGTTACAGGAACGTAATCCGTATAAGAGATAGACACGACTTGGACGGCACCAGAGCAAACCAGTGGTGTCATTGAACTCGTTCTCACGAATGCTGACGTGGCCAGTATCCACAAAAACAGGATACGAGGAAATGATAGAGAAAACTTGGCCAGTCGACGAGAACATTGTGAAAACTAATGTTAAACAGTTCCAGGGCCAGTAGAGAGTTAAGAGAACTGGTATAAATAATATAATTTGTGTGCTCCATCGGTTATACATGATAATCCAGAACAAGAGAGATGGTCAGCAGTGAGCATAGAAACTGTAAAGGGCAGATTGGGTTCAACCACAACAAACCATTGCAGATTCCATAATCACCTGATTTTGAATTATCTGTATCAATTGGTTCAAAAGATGTTTGACAAATAGAAGACCATACTTCCAATGGGAGTATCTGTCTTATTCAGGTGACTCAAAGAAAGGTCACTTTTGGGGGTGGTAATAAACCATGGTGGGATGTATTAACCAGTAGATACAGCAACATCATCCAAGGATAGACCCAATTCAGCTCACTGCACCTAGATACGAAGACCAAAAGGTACAATGGCAAACTGTCTATTCTAAAAATGCATGGTCCACTGAGGAAGAAAACACAACCCCACGTGGGATGCTGTGGTAAGGATCAATATCTTGAAGTATACAGTGAAGACAGTTGCAAATGGCAGAAATGTAGAGGAAGTCCATGAGACACAGTGTACAAACAATGAATGGAGAAGTGTAGAAGGTCCCTGTGCAGAGCTTAAGCCCCTGATCGTGAATAAAATCCAGCATATTCAAAACCAAGGTCCTGACAGAGCCATAGACCAGAGACCCATAGTTCAGTTTTGATCGAATGGGGGCATGGTAGATCTTTAGCATTGAATATCGATCCACTTCCTAAGAGGTGGAAGAGAGGATGTGAAGGATGTTCAGTGCCCTTGGATATTTGATGCGTATCTGCTTGATATATGAAATGAATGTTAGCTTATGGTCAAATATAAACTCCAAGAACGCTGCCTCTGTGACCACAGAAAGCACAGATTCTCTGAGATGGAGCTCAGGATCAGGTTGAATGTCTAGTTCACATCAGAAATGCATGCAAATAGTTTTTGAGAGAGACAGAAAAACCGTTTGCTGTGGTCAACTTCAGTAAACGATTGAGAACACTTTGTAGTTGTCGCTCAATAAACTTCATGCTCGACGACTGACACAAAATGTGGAATTCATTGACACGGAGTCTCTTTGCAACTGTAGGGGAAGTTGTCCAATGATGATATTAATCTTTATAATCAAGATACAGCCCTGAGGAACTTCAAGTTCCTGTGGGAAATAAAGAAAAAGTGTTTAACATGGAATCGCCAGTCCATTAAAAATGTTTAATAAAAATGAGCAAGTGACCATATAAGTGGACATTTCGCAGGATGCGGTACCTCCAAATAGTATCATAAGCTTTCTCAATGTAAAAAAATACAAAAACAAGATGTTGTAATTTGAAAAAGACTGCCCTGATTGATGTTTCAAGTAAAATCAGGTGATTCATGGTGGAGCACTGTCGTTGAAACCCACACTGGGTGGGCGAGAGGAGATTGTTTGATTCGAGTAATCACACAAGATGAACTTTAACCATAATATACTAGACCTTACAGAAACATCTAATTAAAGCAATTTGATGATAGGTTTGAAAGCATCTTGAAATTCTTCCTAGGCTTAGAAAAAGGGAGGACAGTAGCATGGCGCCAAGTTTCAGGAAAAGCATTCTCCTGCCAGATCTGGTTTAAAACGACCAGAAGAAATAGCAAGAGAGGCAGAAGAAAAATGGCGCAGCATCTCGTAGTGAATATCATCAGGTCCAATCAATTTACTGCCAGACTGATGATGAGCAAGCTTAAATTCTACCAGTGTAAAGAAACGATTATAGTCATAGAGACGATTAGCCTGAAAAGAAAGAAGTGATCACTCAACCTAAGTCTAGATGGCTAGAAAGCTGGGGGACAAAGCAAACGTGCTAGATGCACGAGAAACACTTTCGCCAAGTGTATCAGCGATGCTCTGGATATCAGCAACTTTCTGGCCATCATAAACCAAAATCGAAAGGGGGCAAAAGTATAATGCCCACTGACCTTCCAAATCTTGTGACTTTTGAACTAGTGGCAGAAAAGATGATAGTTCTGAACTTAATCCAAGATTCTTCTGACTTTGTCGTCTTACTTCCCGAGCATGTGCACGGACCTATTAAAAAGCGATGCGGTTTGCAATTGTGAGACACCTACAAAAGGTATCGCAGGCCCGTTTTTGAGCTTTCCATGCCATGTGGCAGGCAAAATTCCACCACGGACGAGAATATCTTCAAAAGTATTTCGAGATTTTAAGAATACATCGAGCATTTGCTCGGATAATGCATTCAGTCTCTGCTGCTATGAAGTCATCTATCAATGGATAGCATACAATGGCATGATCGAGTTCTGAGAGAGCAGTGAAAGAGATCCAGTGGGCCTGTTCCAGCTTCCACAGAAGCACGCAGGTCGGGTCGCATCGATCATAATCATTCTCCTTATAAATGGAAGGAAAAGTATCACTGCTCCACAGGTCACTGTCAATAAATGAGAGAAAAGTGAAAGGGATCAGACAGAGAAATCAATACCAGTTAAAGACTGACTAGGTGCATGAAAATAAGTATAAGAACCAGTACTGGAAAGAGAAAGGTTGTGATCTAAGAGCATATACTCTATAGAATGACCCATCCCATCAGTACCACGCAAGAGAGAGTTATGTCCATTAAAATTCCCCAGGATTAAAAGGGATAAAGCAACTGTTCAATTAGAGCATCAAGGTCTAATTAATCATAGGTCTCTTCAGGAGACAGGTAGAAAGAACAAACAGTGATGGTATGACCCAAGGAAACGTATTAGGCTACGGCATCCAAGGGTGTATTGAGTGGCAAAGACAGGGCGGGCACATGCTGATCAACCAGCAGTTCCACCCCTCCATGAACTCGTCTATCACACAACCTGTCATTTCTGTACAAAGAAAACTTCTGAAAGGTGGCTGAATTGTTAGGTTTTGAAAATATTTTTCGTAAAGAAAAGCATACAGGATAATAATAATCAATAATATCTTTAATGTAATCTATATTCGAATGAAAACCTCAACAGCTCCATTGTTTCAATGTGGCAATTTTTATTTAGGTTGTGAACCTTGTGGTTTACGATCATTTTGTTTTTCTTTATCAGAATGAGGTATTTTGATCTTCTCGGATTCTACCCTAAAGCAAATAATTGTTTAACATCTCAGGGCAGAAGAAGATGGACCCGAGGAAACGCCAGAAGCCAGAGCCAAAGGAAATGGACCCAAGCATTCGTTGGAAAGATTGGTGGGTACAGAGATTGGAGTAGACAGTGTCTCGCCCACTCTCTTAACCACAAAGGGCAAAAGACTTTTCACATAGTTGAAGAACGACTCTGTCGGAGGCATGGAAAGATCTATCTGCATTTTTAATGTAGCAGTAGAACAGAGTGCAGGAGCATATGACTGAGATGGAGTGGTGAGCAGTAATTCGATTCTCGATGTAAGAAATGTAGTGAACTATTTCCAAAACGTGTACCTCTTTTTCCTCCACACACTTAGGACAACAACGAAAGTAAGAGGGATTAGAGCCACTACAATTAACACAATAAGGGTCCATTTCACACTCGTAGGCATCATGATCAATGAGTACACATGAAGGAACCATGACACGATGTCTTTGAGTGACTGAGCCGCTGACATTGAAAACATCTGACAGGGTTCAGAATACATGGTCGTGCCTTACAATATAAATAACCTGCCTTGATGGTGGCAGGTGGACACGGTGATGTAAATGTCAAAATTAGGACATTGGTTGGCAGCATAATTCCATCTTTGCGAATGGAGATACGCCTCACTGCAGAAATTCCTTGGGTGGATAAACCAGCGAAGATCTCTGACTCGGTAATGTTCTTCAAATCCCTTTCAACATTAGCTCCTGGTGACGAATTCAAAGCAGCATGGGGAGTAACCTCAATGAGTGTATCCTCATATGCAAGAGGAGTTCACTGTGTTTTGGAGTGAATGTTTCCACTCAGATGTCCCCAGAACGTAGCTTTCTGATTGACTTAGGGGAGACAGCAAGTCCTACTAGTCCCTTCCGAATAAAAAAAGGAGACGTTTGCTCTAAAGAGTTGTCTAAAAGAGGACGTAGTATCAGAAAATGGATTACATGTGTTGAAAAAGTTGAAGATTGTTGTTCAGAATCTTAAAGATGTGGTCGCTTACCAATGGTTTGTTTTTCTTACTATTGTGTATAGATTTTGATTAGAGGATTCATAACAAAGAAATAATGGTTCGGTGCCCTCTGACCCAGTTCACCATAGAGCCCTATGATGGAACGCACTAGAATGCCAATAATGGACATTATAGCAACGCCAGGGTTTTGTGAGCACTATATCCAAACATCACCATCAGACACAATGTCCATAAACACCTGTTGAGCACGTCCAACGCTAGTAGCTTATTGACCTTAGCCCAAGTGAAACAGCCGACTGACCCTAGAGGGGCAGCCACAAGACCGCCCATCTAGAAGAATTCAAGGCCAAAGTGGTGTGTTAGGGTTGGACTCCTCAACCATCAGTATCCTTTCCTACCTTTAATTGGTCGTCACGCACGGCAAATACGTGGCTGGATATTTAGATCTCAAAAGAGGTAAGATGAAAGTGCAGAGCTCTCTCACCACATACAGGAAACCATCACGAGGAGAACCTCACTAGAAACAATTTGTGTATCAGGTGAACAAGGAGCTGAAATTAACAAAGTACAATAAGAAACTCTGGGACGTGTTGTTTGTCGTAATTATATCATTAACACCAATAAAAAAATAAATGATTCTGGCTTTAAGTAAATAACAATATTTTGTGTTTTCATATTTTAGTAGATAATTGTTCTTCAGGTAAATTTGAACATTCCAGTATTTTATGATTAAGCGCATAACATTTCTAAAATTTTGACACAATTAAAATAGAAAAAAGACGTTAGATTCCCAAGGAAACGTGTGCTAGAGAAATCTTATTATGACTGTGTTATGAAATATTATGTGTTATGGTAATATTCCTAGAGTAACCACCAGTGTGTTATATTTTGCTAATAGTTCTTATTTTAAATGTAATCACAGACAGTGTTTATCAAAGCATTATAGCTTCACCAGCAGAGATGCTATTATGAACGTGTTAATTTGACTTGTTTCTTTGCTGGGTTTTACAATAAAGCTGTACGAGATTTATCTGCACGAGCTTCTAGTCCACACAACCATAGCAAATTGTTTGGCTACTGTTGTAAGATCAAATTGTCACTCCTATAACACACCTACCGCTCCAGAGTACGGAGCGTGATTTTTCATTTACTTGTTTCTTACAGACACGAACCATGGCACCCCAGTTACGCAGCCCGACACACTGTGCCATGCTCGGCCCGCCTTCTTTCTAACCCTTATACAAACCCGATCAGTTGAAATAAGTACGTGTATCCTGTATTTTTCATGTTAATAGACGCTTGTTGTTCAAACACATTTAGATATTTGCTGAATAAAAAACTTTGTTATTTTTTAGCAAAAAAAACCTATCGTTCTTAATGTTTGCATTATTTCGATGTACTGGGATTCCACTGGTAGAAAGTGGGTATATATTTCCCGCCAAAAAATAACACCATTAGTAAATGCATATATAAAGCGTAGTAAACCATGTTGGAGGGGGTATATAAATATATATATACGCACGTGGTAACGCTCCCACGTGATTGCAGTCTGTGGCTTTGTGTTGATAATGTGTTCATGAAGCCTAAATCGTGTGATGAAAACAATCTGTACTGTGGTCTTTTATTCTCTCATGAGATTTATTTCATTCTATCATAACTTTTCGACAGATATACCTCATAATTTACGGTTTTATTTTGGCTTCCTTTCACTCAAATCCAATCAACTAGTCGCAAGTATAACACTCAACCTTTCTAATTTTTTTTTTTTTCTTGATACTCCAGAGTTATACTGTGATTTAATAATGTTAGAGGTCACTATGGAGGAACCATTCAACAAGATTTGAACTTCGTACGGAAATTGTATTAGACTCAATGAATCCCGCACGTTTCACGTTTGGCGGAGGTCGTTTTTCTAGTATCATTTTATTGGTATAAATAATACAGTTCCATGATTCGATGCATTTTACTGCGATCATTTATAAACTATGATATCATTGTGCTCGCGGAAATGTAAGAATAGATTAGAAACTTTTACGGCAAGTAAACAAATCATAGATGTCAATTTCATAACACGTGTTTTCTATCTCTGGAAATAAATCAACTATTACTTCGGTCCAATGAAATTATATTAAAAGTCGTATTTCGAGGTTTAAAAAAGTAATTCATTATTAGGCCCGGCATGGCCAGGAGGATTAAGGCGTTCGACTCGTAATCTGAGGGTCGCGGGTTCGAATCTCCGTCGCACCAAACATGATCGCTCTTTCAGCCGTGGGGACGTTATAATATGGCGTTCATTTCAACTATTCGTTGGTAAAAGAGTCGCCCAAGAGTTGGTGGTGGGTGGTGATGACTAGCTGCCTTACCTCTAGTCTTACACTGCTAATTTAGGTACGTCTGGCGTAGATAGCCCTCGTATAGCTTAAGTTAGTCTATTTATCTTGCTATATAAATATGTTTTCTTGTATTGTTTTGATCTGGGCTTTCAGACACAGTATTTGTGTGAAAACATAATAAACTGTAAACAAAATTTAGATCTTTCTTCAATTGAGATCTTTCTTGTTTGTTTGTTTTTTTGACAGGGTCGAACATAATTTTATACACACGTATTAATTACTTGATGGAAAAAGCAATGTATCTTTGTTGTAAGATATGCTAGTCTCACACTGCAAAATTAGGGACGACTAACACAGATAGCCCCCGTTTAGCTTTGCGTGAAATTCAAAAACAAACAATTCATTTTTAAGGCCTATCAACATACCTTATAAACTTATCATTAAAGTTTTAAAACTGTTCTTTATGAACATCTTCTTAGCCTCTTTAACTTTTATAAATTCTGTTACTGTTTGTTTGTTTGTTTTTGGAATTTCGAGCAAATTTACACGAGGGCTATCTGCGATAGATGTCCCTAATTTAGCAGTGTAAGATTGACTGTAACATTATAACGCCCCTATGGCTGAAAGGGCGAGCATGTTTGGTGCGATGGAGATTCGAACCCACGACCCTCAGTTTACGAGCCGAGCTCCTTAACCACCTGGCCATGCCGGGGCCTTCTGTTTCTTTCATTAAATATTTTCCCTTAATATCTTGAAATTAAAGTTTTATACTTTTTCCACCATCATTCTGCCATGTCTATAAAATCCATCTTTACGACTTTGTCAGTGGTACAGCAATATATCTGCGGCTTAAAACATTAGAAACCGGATTTCGATACCCGTGGTGGGCAGAGCATAGGTAGCACTTTATGTAGCTTTGCGCTTAATGACAAACAAACGTCGGCATGTTGTTTGGGCTTAGTCACTCTATGTGTTCGAATAATACAGTTATGACGTGTGTAACACACAAGAATCTTCATTTCTTATTCGTATTTGAAGATGTTAGAAAACGTAAATAAGTATCTTTCTAACTGATTTAGACTTATGTGAAAACAATACTTTAGATTAATTTTAAATTTGTTTCTATGATCTTTAAGTCAGTTAGCACGTGACTTGTTTGCCCCAATGAAGCCGTAATGGCGAAACGTTGGCTTAAATAAAACCGATTATATTTTCAAGGTTAATAAATAGGTCATATTTTATTTGTCTTTCAAAGAACAAATACAGCTCGCCAATTTGTACAGCCCCCCGCTAGTACAGCGGTATTTCTCCGGGTTTACAGCGCTAAAATCAGGGGTTCGATTCCCCTCGGTGGGCTGAGCAGATAGCCCTTTGTGGCTTTGCTATACGAAAAAAAAAAACACACACACACAATTTGTACCACAAACATCTCATAAAGTTTGAATAATTTTGTTTACGTGGCGTCAGAATAATCGTCAATGGAACAAAGCGAAAGAAATGTAATAAAAAAAAAAGATTAACTTTGTTCTTTAAAAATTGAAAATATCGTGTCACAAGTTGAGTCTGTTAATACATACATCAAAGCTTGATCTAACTTTTCAGTGAAGCGTTTCTTTATCTGATATACAGTTTCTGAAATTAGTTTTTAATGATTATTATAATCATTCACCTTTCTATCATGTTAATAAAACTAAAGGCGATTAAGGCGCTCGACTCGTTAGCTGAGGATCGCGGGTTTGAATCCCCGTCACACCAAGCATGCTCGCCCTTTCAGCCGTGGGGGCGTTATAATGTGACGGTCAATCCAACTATTCTTTAGTAAAATAGTAGCCCAAGAGTTGGCGGCGGGTGTTAATGACTAGCTGCCTTCCCTCTAGACTTACACTGCTAAATTAGGGACGGCTAACGCAGATAGCCCTCGTGTAGTTTTGTGTGAAATTCAAAAACAAAGAATATAGCTAAAAAACAAGTGATCTTAATGCAACTCAAGAGTTTATCATGCGAAAAGTAATAAGTTAGGAACAAGTTTTCCATTCAATGTCTCCACCATCCACCCTATCTTTATGTTAATATTGCCTTAAATAATTCCTATTGTATACACTCAGCAGTGCTGATAGATATTCACGGGTTGAAAATAAGTTATAGGACCCTTTTAAAAAATACCTTCAACCAATTTATTTTCTAAACTTTTAAAAAAGAGGACACTAGAATATCGTTGTCTAAAACCAAAACTGTTCTTTGTTCTTTCGGAGGGTTTTCTTGTCTTTTTCTGGTTCTAACAAACTCGGTCTCTCAGATAACGCTTAATACATTTTCTTCATTATCCACAAAGAACCACTGTTGTCCAGTTTTTTCACGGTAGTAAAAACACGTCAGATAAAAGAGTTTGATAAGTTCCATTAAGAACTGATAAAACCCCTGCGCTTACACTGTCAGGATCTGATTTTATCAGGGGTAAACGCTTTGTCAGATAGATCTTTTTGTCCAAAGCACTGTTATTGTTTTTTGTTTCTGTGTCTGTTCTTTTATATGGTTATATTTCCATGAAATCAAGTTCACTTGTTTCATATATATTTTGAGGAGAAATGACGAAGTGTTCCAGAAAAGATTTTCCTTGGTAAACAAAGACCATCCTTCAAACCAAATAGTCATTCAAAATCCCAAGTTAAGACATTCCATCACGTTGTTTCTCACGTACAAGTTTCCATAATTGGCATCCATAAGAGATAAGCACGAGAAGCCTATCTTATCGTTTTTTCTTTAAGCTATTGTTACGTTCAGTTGCTGACTAAATAGATAAGAATTCAGTGGAATTTATCGTCAACGATTATTGTAAAACGAAACTCCTTAACGTTATGACGAAATAAGCAAAACTTACAGTTGATTTTCTTTTTACTTGTGGTGTGTTAAAACGTCGGGAAGTGAAATGAGTGAAACTCCCATAGTTGTTGTCTGAAAAAATGAGCACGGTGTCGTATATTTTAACAGGTAACATGTGTTAACAAATGTTATATTTTATACACTAATGCTTGATATGCATTAACTAATACCATGTGGTATATTTGAATGAATATCAAATGTTATACTTTAATTATTACCATGTGGTATACTATAACTAATACTATGCAGTGCATTTTAATTAATATCAAATGTTATACTGTAACCAACACCATATGGTATATTTTAATTAACATCAAATGTTATACTACAACTAATACCTAGGCCCGGCATGGCCAAGCGTGATAAGGCGAGCGACGCATAATCTGAGGGTCGCGGGTTCACATCACCGTCGCGCCCCGCTCAGCCGTAGGGGCGTTATAATGTTACGGTCAATCCCGCTATTCGTTGATAAAAAAGTAGCCCAAGAGTTGGCGGTGGGTGATGATGACTAGCTGCCTTCCCTCTAGTCTTACACTGCTAAATTAGGGACGGCTAGCACAGATAGCCCTCGAGTAGCTTTGCGCGAAATTCAAAAACAAACAAACAAACAAATGGTTAATTTTCATAAAGTATTAAGTTGAATGTAGTAAATCACAAAAACTTATGCACTTTATTTATAAAAAAAATATATACTAGGCTTCAAATTGCAGAGAAAATTGAGATTATATATGGTATATCAAAAGTAATAGATATGGTTGAAATGGAATGAACTTAAAGCATCTAACTGGAAGTTTTAATATTTTTAAAGCATTTGGAATTTGTGTATAATAACTACTGGAAGTTGATGGATGTGGGAACTATCAAGTAAACAAAATATACATATTTTCGTATTAACTTCAGGTTTAAACGAACAGAAAACTGTGGCGATTTTATAAGTTCACACATGAAGATTTCATTGCAAACAATACATATATATATTAAGTTTTAAAGTATATACAAAACACACTTGAGGAGGTAAATAATGTATGTTATGTAGATATTAAATTAAACCAGGAATGCTGTATGCACACAATTACGTCACAAAAATATTATTTCCCTATTTTAACCACTCACATCACATTCAGTAGTGTTTCGTCTGTCAGTCAATCAGTAGACGCTAAAATGGCGTTACTTAATTGATGCTTAACGTTGCAATTTCTACCATAGTGGCGTCAGTAAAACGTGCGCATGTTATAAATCACCAAAATATTATGTACTCTGTAGGCTACAACACAGCGTGACATATGAAATTCCGAAGCGAGAAATACAAGTATTTTTTATTCTTAACTTTGATTTTATTTACTCTTAAAACAAAACAGTTTAGGGGGCCTTGCTTAAGTACAATTAGTTTTTAAATCAAATAGAGGTTTTCTATGTTGTTCTATAGGTGACTTATTTATTAAAAAGCGTGAATATATTTTAAAAGTTTCGATGATTGATACATTCATACAAATTGAGGGTCCAAAAACAAATTAAAAAACTTAAAATAATTAATAAAAGCTAAATAAACAAATTAACACATTGAAAAGTTTTGCAGGTTTAACACGGTTAGCAAGTCACACGTATATGAGTCATAGAAGAAATATAGTGTTGAAAATCAAGTGATATACGCGTTTTTAATCAGTGTCTTACAAAGTACTAACCGATTACACGTGGCGCCAGGCATCAGATCCCCATGTAACATATTCATGACGTCATATCTACACCATGAGAATGGAGAAAAATAAAATTTTCCCTGACAAGAAACGGAGGCGAAACGGGAAAAACGTGACCACTGTTGCAAATCTACATGCATACAAGATAAAAATTTCGCAAAGTTGGGGATTGCACATCGCATAATAAAATAGTTTCTCCAGTATCATATAAGCAAAAGTTCCATTATAATATTATGATAATACATATAGAACATTTGTAAACTCAGGCCTTTAGCGACAGAAACTAAAAGTTGCGCACGTTTTTACTTAATGTGTTCAGTAGATTCCGGATAAAATCTCTAGGCCCTCCCCTCTGGAAAAGTACATTGTTTTGTTTGGGAAAAGAGGATTATGGGTCCCTTTTAGCTTTTTTTCCGATACAATTTTTAGAGTCCAATCTGCCCCTGAGTGTCTCACAAAATACATAAACAGAGCATTTGCACACTCGGCCTGTAAAAACAACTTGTTTGTTGTTAAACACAAAGCCACACAGTAGTCTATTTATAATGTGTCTACCAGGGTATAAAATCCCGACACTTAGCGTTATAGGCCCTTAGACTTCCGGCTGCGTCACTGTGGTAGTCTATAACAGCAAGAATTTTCAAAACCTTCCTACCCAATTTTACCTGCGTTCAGAGAAAAGGTTTAGTTTTTGAACTTCGCGCAAAGTTACACGAGGGCTATCTGCGGTAGCTGCCTCTAATTTAGCAGACTAGAGGAAAGATAGCTAGCCATAATCACCCACCGCAAACTCTTGTGTTACTCTTCTACCAGGGAATAGTGGGATTGACTGTAATATTATAACTCCCACACAGCTAAAAGGGCGAGCATGTTTAATGTGACGGGAATTCGAGCCCGAAACCCTCAAATTACGAGTCGAGCATCTTAAACACCCGCCATGCCAGGTCCTAGAGAAAGAGAAACTTCGTTCAAAATAACAATGTATTGTAAATCTAGTTAGTTATTACACAATAACATTCACAGTCTACCAATATATAACTAAATGTCCACTCCCGAAAGAATGCCGTTTTAGTAAACAAACACGAAACAGAATGTACCATTATTAATTGGTAAATTTGACCTAAGCAATGTTAAAGAAAGAAATATGTTTTACATCATATTTACAAGATCAAAATCTGAGTCCGTGAGATTGCATCCCGTTCCTAGCTAAGAAATTTGATGAAGATATTCTTAAGGTTGGATTTTTGGAACGCTTTGGCAGGGAACAGCCAAGAAGCAACCACAAATTGTCAATACAGTTCCTGTCCAGCGATTGTTCTGACCAAGATAAAATAGTTATGTCCAACATCAAGTCAACGTTTTGTGGTTAGGTATCTAACCTTGCATGAAAACACTGTCTCGTCTGGTAAGTTGATTACTAATGGAAATTAACCTTAATAAAAACAGTCTCGTCTGGTAAGTTGATTACTGATGGAAATTAACCTTGATAAAAACACTGTCTCGTCTGGTAAGTTGATTACTGATGAAAATTAACCTTTATAAAAACACTGTCTCGTCTGGTAAGTTGATCACTAATGGAAATTAACCTTAATAAAAACACTGTCTCGTCCGGTAAATTGATCACTGATGAAAATTAACCTTAATGAAAACACTGTCTCGTCTGGTAAGTTGATCACTAATGGAAATTAACCTTAATAAAAACACTGTCTAGTCTGGTAAGTTGATCACTAATGGAAATTAACCTTAATAAAAACACTGTCTAGTCTGGTAAGTTGATCACTAATGGAAATTAACCTTAATAAAAACACTGTCTCGTCTGGTAAGTTGATTACTGATGAAAATTAACCTTAATAAAAACACTGTCTAGTCTGGTAAGTTGATCACTGATGGAAATTAACCTTAATAAAAACGCTGTCTCGTCTGGTAAGTTGATCACTAATGGAAATTAACCTTAATAAAAACACTGTCTCGTCCGGTAAGTTGATCACTGATGAAAATTAACCTTAATGAAAACACTGTCTCGTCTGGTAAGTTGATTACTGATGAAAATTAACCTTAATAGAAACACTGTCTAGTCTGGTAAGTTAATTACTGATAGAAATTAATCTTAATAAAAACACTGTCTAGTCCGGTAAGTTGATCACTGATGAAAATTAACCTTAATAAAAACACTGTCTCGTCTGGAAAGTTGATCACTAATGGAAATTAACCTTAATAAAAACACTGTCTCGTCCGGTAAGTTGATCACTGATGAAAATTAACCTTAATGAAAACACTGTCTCGTCTGGTAAGTTGATTACTGATGAAAATTAACCTTAATAAAAACACTGTCTAGTCTGGTAAGTTAATTACTGATAGAAATTAACCTTAATAAAAACACTGTCTAGTCTGGTAAGTTGATTACTGATAGAAATTAACCTTAATAAAAACACTGTCTCGTCTGGTAAGTTGATCACTAATGGAAATTAACCTTAATAAAAACACTGTCTCGTCTGGTAAGTTGATTACTGATGAAAATTAACCTTAATAAAAACACTGTCTAGTCCGGTAAGTTGATCACTGATGAAAATTAACCTTAATAAAAACACTGTCTCGTCTGGTAAGTTGATCACTAATGGAAATTAACCTTAATAAAAACACTGTCTCGTCCGGTAAGTTGATCACTGATGAAAAGTAACCTTAATGAAAACACTGTCTCGTCTGGTAAGTTGATTACTGATGAAAATTAACCTTAATAAAAACACTGTCTAGTCTGGTAAGTTAATTACTGATAGAAATTAACCTTAATAAAAACACTGTCTAGTCTGGTAAGTTGATTACTGATAGAAATTAACCTTAATAAAAACACTGTCTCGTCTGGTAAGTTGATCACTAATGGAAATTAACCTTAATAAAAACACTGTCTAGTCTGGTAAGTTGATTACTGATAGAAATTAACCTTAATATAAACACTGTCTCGTCTGGTAAGTTGATTACTTATGGAAATTAACCTTAATAAAAACACTGTCTCGTCTGGTAAGTTGATTACTGATGGAAATTAACCTTGATAAAAACACTGTCTCGTCTGGTAAGTTGATTACTGATGGAAATTAACCTTGATAAAAACAGTCTCGTCTGGTAAGTTGATTACTGATGGAAATGAACCTTGATAAAAACACTGTCTCGTCTGGTAAGTTGATCACTGATGAAAATTAACCTCAATGAAAACACTGTATAGTCTGGTAAGTTGATTACTGATGGAAATTAACCTTAATAAAAACACTGTCTCGTCTGGTAAGTTGATCACTAATGGAAATTAACCTTAATAAAAACACTGTCTCGTCTGGTAAGTTGATCACTGATGAAAATTAACCTCAATGAAAACACTGTCTAGTCTGGTAAGTTGATTACTGATAGAAATTAACCTTGATAAAAACACTGTCTCGTCTGGTAAGTTGATTACTGATGAAAATTAACCTTTATAAAAACACTGTCTCGTCTGGTAAGTTGATCAATGATGAAAATTAACCTCAATGAAAACACTGTATAGTCTGGTAAGTTGATTACTGATGGAAATTAACCTTAATAAAAACACTGTCTAGTCTGGTAAGTTGATCACTAATGGAAATTAACCTTAATAAAAACACTGTCTCGTCTGGTAAGTTGATTACTGATAGAAATTAACCTTAATAGAAACACTGTCTAGTCCGGTAAGTTGATTACTGATAGAAATTAACCTTAATAAAAACACTGTCTCGTCTGGTAAGTTGATCACTAATGGAAATTAACCTTAATAAAAACACTGTCTAGTCTGGTAAGTTGATTACTGATAGAAATTAACCTTAATATAAACACTATCTCGTCTGGTAAGTTGATTACTGATGGAAATTAACCTTTATAAAAACACTGTCTCGTCTGGTAAGTTGATTACTGATGGAAATTAACCTTGATAAAAACACTGTCTCGTCTGGTAAGTTGATCACTGATGAAAATTAACCTTAATGAAAACACTGTCTCGTCTGGTAAGAAGGTATTGCTCAAAACTGTAATATTTATACTGCCCAAATTATATCACGTTCCATAACAAAAAGATTATGTCGATGTACTTTGTTGTGCTTTCAGAGGATGGTCGCTAAACCCATGTGCATCAACTTCTGCAAGCCTAGAATCGTCAGGATATAATACAGTGTCTCACAAGACAGTAAGGTGTGATGGGCTCAGAAGTTACCACAGCTGTTGGTGTTGATATTGCTTGGAATGAGGGCTAACTTCCATCTGGCACTGGGCCGTAGAAGGCAGTAAAGCCAGTCAGGCCATAATCTGACAACTTTTTCACAGTATGTTTTAAAACTTACTTCTTTTATTTCATAATATTACGTTGTGTGTATGCAGTATTTATAATTAAAATAGCTCATGATTCAATCTAATAGCACTAAATTTTAAAACATTTTTTTAAGATATATGCCTCCAGACTTTTCCTAGAAATACCAATATAGAAATGGTCTTGCAATTTCACAGTTGTTTCCTACGATAATGAAACTACTCTGACATCGTAGACCATACTCCGAAAACAACTTCTAATTATATTGAGTGCACTTGGACCTGTCCTGAAACAGTAGTGATCTGGCAACATAAAGTGTCTGTTCTGTTGATTTTGAGCACAAAAACTGTAGCTTCCCAGGTTGTTAAGGCACTCGACTCGTAAACTTATGGTCGCGGGTTCGAATCCCCGTTACATTAAACATGCTTGTCCTTTCAGCCATAGAGGCATTATAATATGACGGTCAATCCAACCACTCGTTGGTAAAACAGTAGCCTAAGAGTTGGCGGTGGGTGGTGATGACTAGCTGCCTTCCCTCCAGTCTTATAGTACTAAATTAGGGATGGCTAGCGCAGATAGCCCTCACTGTAGTTTTGCGCGAAGTTCAAAACAAAGCCCAACATCACTAGAACTGCATTGTTATCTTATTCACTGTTGAAATCGATACTGTAAATGTCAAGATGATTTCTTGTTGACTTAGGCCTCCTTCCCATCGCCTAACCACACAGCATTGTGAAAATAGTTAATTCCCAAAACTAATAGGCCTAATACTTAACAGTGGCATAGACAATGTTTATCTTAACAACGCCTTTATTGAAATGTATGAAACTACAAAACTCGTGAAAATTCCACTATGTCCCAGGGTGAGACAAAGTGGAATCTACCATAGAGTAAACTGGAATTTCTTTCTTCTCCACAGAACAACAACTATAGTTTAATGTCTTCGAGCCCATAAGCGTTAAATAACAATTCAAAGTTATCATAAATACAAATATTGTCCGTATCACATACTTGGAATTCTCTTCTTTTTTATGCCCCATCCAAAACTTTCATTTTCATTAAATTTGACCGTCCAAAATTTTGTTTATTTTCTTCTTCGTTTTAGAAAATGTTCCATTTTTTACTTTTTCCTGCCAATCACTCAAACCTAAGCAATCTAATCCATATAGAATTCGCATTTGAAATCAATGTCAACGTCATTGGTTCCTGCACATTCCTGATGGGTGCAATCGTCGAAAGTGTCATAAGTGATTCGTGGTTCTCCAGTTTTCGATTCAGAATACAAGTCTGAACAATAAATACAAAGGACATTTCTATTACCTCATGTTCTTTACCTTTAACTCTCTCTTTTCTGGATGGCTTTCCTTTGCCCTTCCTCTTCTGATTTATTTTGCCCTTTCCATGTGTTGCCTCTTCATCAATAACTGGACCTTGGTCAATGCTTTCCTTTTCTTGCCAGCATTGTCTTTCTACTTGTAATTCCTTCAGATAAGGACTGCTAGTCGAAATTATCATACTTCTCTTCCTACTGCACCGTCTAAGTTTACTTTGTTCAACATAGGGTATTTCCATATCTGCTGGCGACACGTGCCCAGAAGTACCCTTTCCTTTGGCAGCTGAATGTGGCAGTCACTAGGCCAGACAATGTTGATGGACTCTATCTTACTGTATTGGATGGACCTCGTGTTGTGGCATTTGACGTTATCATGACAATTTTATTTCGTTTGTTTAAGTGAGTTATGAATTTCCCTCTTTGAGGTATCATTCCCCAGATCAGGTGTAATATTCCTCGGTGCAGGTTTTTTCTGGAGTTTTAGCAGGGGCTAACATATGGTCTGGAAATATATGGGGGTTAAAGGGACATATGCCAATTTTCTTGAAGCTATTGTGAAACATGCAGCCTTTAGATAGACTGTACCAAACAGACCAACGATTTGATAGACGGTCACGACCTTTGTTCCTCAGTAAGACTAGTACTTTTTACTCGTAACAAGTACTCAATAGTCCCATGAAGGTTACGTTAAGGGTTTGAATTCGATGTAAGGAGGGATGACAAGAATATTAACGTTGTTTTCCCATGTCATTTCGATCAAGGTCAAATCCTTCCATGAGTAAAACTGGATCTTCAGATGTTAATGAGGAAAATGATTGAATCGTGTGTGTGCAAATATGGTTGCAATAACAATTTCTGTCATTTCTCCTATTTTAAACAGTGGTCTTACCTTTTTCTTTGTAGAGAAGAGAAGCAATGGTGAAATATAATTTCCCACTGCTTTGTAACAGATTTTAGCAGTCACAAGAGTTTCCCTTTCTGAAAAAACCAGTGCTCGTACTTGTTTTTTTCTCCTTCAGAGAGATTATCTGGGACATCTTATTGGGTATTGTGGTTATGCCAGTTTCATCACTAATTAGTATAAAGCTGGTTGAGAAGTGGTATTTTTCATAGAAATAATTTAAAAGAACAGAAAACTTGGAACAGTTACTTTATTTAATCTCAATACTGTAGCTGCTGCATTAATAACGAGAGTCTCGTATGGATCTTAAAGAACCCATAGATAAAGTCTTCTGACATTTCTTTTATCCATGTTGAAGAGATTTTGAATCTTTCCATTTCAGCATATTGAAAGGACAGCTGAAGAAAAATCTATGAAAGTCAATTCAACAGACGAATTTCCACAAAATTATAATTAGCGAAGTCATCCTCTTGCTCACATGTGAAGAAGGTTCTGAAAAAGAACCAATGATTAAAGCTCTTCAGCATTACTTCTCTTTTTACTCTTCGAAATAAAGTTGTCTTTGGCATAACATAACTTTTTCAGTTAGGTCAAGACTCAATTCTTTGTTTCAAACTTGCTGTATAGCTCCCCTCACTGATCCTTCCGACCATTCGTGTTGATCAATTCGGACTATTTTGGCTAAAATGCTGACAATGATCATTTTATGGCATCTATCAGTTCTTAATTCATCCAAACACGTGACAAATAAAGACTTCGTTTACTCCCTTAAAGCCAGGACAAAGTGGATCGTGCTGGGACAAAGTGAAGCGTCATGCCACGTGCTTTTGACAATACAATATGTACTGTTACAGGCTAAGCTAAATCTTAATATCGCCATGCATATGGCAGGTAGGAAGCTTATACATGCATCAATATAACTTGCTGTCAAAACTCCAATATCACAATATACTTTGACAGGTAATTCATTTCAGCAAAATGTCGCAAATGACACGTTAATTTTCGATTTTTCTTCATAGAAATGTACATACGTTCTCAGTTCAAATTGCTACCATTCCAAACAACGTCAGGTTACATGGGCGACTGGCAAAAAAAATTACACATAAGATGACAGCATCCAGTAGGTTGTGCTTAGTAAGTTTTTCTCCTCTGAATTAGAACCGCGAGTAGTTTTGAAGTTGAAGTTGATTATCTTCAGTAGATTTGTAACTAATAGTTTAGAAAATTAAAATATAATGCACTAATATTTCTATCTATAAGGTGTTCATATTATTCATTAGTACTTAAAAGACGGGGACTTTGAACTGATCCTATGTAACTAAAACTTCTTCAGATTATGGAAATACTTAAAAGTGTTCTATGGAACGTCACAGAGACAAACAAGGCCTATGTTTTCAAGTATTCACAAATATTTAAGCTGTATACCCTTTAAAATCTATATGCTAGACCTAGCCTAGGAAATGCTTAATACGTTTTTCTCGATACACCAATACTAAAATACGTTTTGTAATACTTCAACACACACACCCGCCACTCCCAATGGCGGTACAACGGTAAATCTCTGGGCTTATAATGCTAAAAATCAGCTTTCGATACTGGTGGTTGACAGAACTCAAATAGCCTACAGCATAACTTTATGCCTCACAACAATAACAACAGCAACACACATATTAACACATATAGTGACAAGATGTCTCAATAGAACAATAAAAAATATATATATATATATATTCCCATGATAAAAGTATGAATTACAACACATACCAATGTAAAAAATGCCTACAAGAAAATACACCACATGGACAAAGGTATGTGGACACCTGACCATCAAATCCACATATACTTGTTGAACATTTCATTCCAAAACCATGGGCATCAATAAGGAGTTGGTCCCTCCTTTGCTGCTATAACAGCCTCCAATCTTCTGGGAAAGTTTTTCACTGGATTTTGAAACATGGCTGCGGAGATTCGCTCCTATTCAGCCACAAGAGCATTAGTGAGGTCGGCCACTAATGTCAGACGAGAAGACCTGGCTCGCAGTTGGTGATTCAATTCATCCAAAAGGTGCGTAATGTGTTCGATGAGATTGAGGTCAAGACTCTGTGCAGGCCAGTCAAGTTCTTTCACATCAACCTTGGCAAACTATGTCTTTATGGGCCTCACTTTGTGCACGGGAACATTGTCACGCTGAAAAAAAGGGCCTTTCCCAAATTGATACCACAAAGATGGAAGCACATAATTCTCTAGAATGTTATTGTATGCTGTAGCATTAAGATTTCCCTTCACTGGAACTAAAGAGCCTAGCCCAAACCATGAAAAACAGCCCCAGACCATTATTCTTCCTCCAGAAAACTTTACTGTTGGCACTATGCCTTCAGGCAGGTAACGTTCTCCTGGCATTTCCAAACCCAGATTCGTCCATCATACTCCAATAGTGATTCATCACTTCAGAGAATGCATTTCCACTGCTCCAGAGTCCAATGACGGTGTTCTTTACACCACTCCAGCCAACGATTGGCATTGAGCATGGTGATTTTAGGCTTGTATGCAGCTGCTCAGCCATGGAAACCCATTTCATGAAGCTCCCGATGAACTATTCTTGTGCTGAAGTTCCTTCCAGAGGCAATCTGAAACTCGAGTGTGAGTGTTGTAACAGTGGACAGACGATTTTCACGCGCTTCAGTGCTCGGCAGTCCCGTTCTGCGAGATTGTGTGGCCTACTGCTTCGTGGCTGAGCTGTTGTTACTCCTATACGTTTCAACTTCACAATAACAGCGCTTACAGTTAACCGTGACAGCTCTAGCAAGGCAGAAATTTGACGAATTGACTTGTTGAAAAGGTGACATCCTATGACAGCGCCACGTTGAAAGTGACTGAGCTCTTCAGTACGACCCATTCTACTGCCAATGTTTGTCTATGGAGTTCGCATGGCTGTAGACTTGATTTTATGCACCTGTTAGCAATGGGTTTGGCTGATATGGGTGTCCACATGTAGTGTATATTTGCCAACCAATGAAGACATAACAACGCGCACGTGCAACAACATAAAAAAGCTATAATAATACGGATCTTGCCGTTTTATTGGTTGGTTAGACTCGAGCACAACGCTACACGATGTAATATCTGTGTTCTTCCCACAACAGGTATCGAAGCCCGGTTTCTAGTGGTGTGAGCCCGCAGACATATCGCTAAACCACTGAAAAGGTTTCGTCGCTTTAAGACACGACAGTGATCATATGTAACAATTTAGAAACGTCTACCTACAATGAATCTTGCCAACTTATGAAGACATAGCAATGGGTAAACTTAAGAATGTAAAAAAAAGCTTCGCCTACAATACAATAAATTTACCTTTCTACTTTAAGAAGACATAGCAAAATACAATAAATTTACCTTTCTACTTTAAGAAGACATAGCAATGAGTATTCGCAGCTATATAAAAAAAATACTTGTGTACAGAAAGATAAACATTGCGAGAACAAAAAAAACATTCCAATTATAATGTAAAAAAGAAGTATTTGCCATTGATAAAATAATCCCTGCCAAAACACAAGAGGGCGCTCAGTAAGAAGCATGCTTCCACCACGCACCAGTTAAAATGTGTTTGTACGTCCCAAGTTATCATTTTTGGCAGGACAAGCTGTAGTAATATTCTACGTAAGTCCAACAGGTTTCATCAAAATCAGATCATTTTTGACTGAGTTATAGTGCAAAAATAGCGCAAAAATAGGCCTCCCTTCGGTTGCCGAGGTAATACATAACGAATGTATCAAAAGTCATATGATTAGGGGTTCAAATTACATTATAATCATATTTGCAAAATCGACTGATTCAAATTTCACAATACTCACAAACAACACCTTGACAAGCTACAAGATGAAACACAGTCAAAACTTGTACGGTGTGGAAGATACTGTGTGAATACATAAAATACGTGATCCAGTGGAAGAAGTTACACAGCTTTAATTACAGAAGTGACAAAATTAAAATTAACACCTGCAGTAAACGAACAGTAAGTACGCCCTAAGCCTAATTGTATATCTGACAATACTTGACAAGTGAATTTTAAAATTATTCATTTGATGGGAAAGAGAATATCTGGAATTATAAAAAAAAAATTAAAATCTTATTTAGCTTAATTTTTATAAGCCTAATTATTTAAGCAATTACCTTTTAAATATCTGTTTACGTTTAAACGAATGTCACAATAATCCATGTAATCAAACGTGCAGCACTTGCTAATGTCCACCTATAATGTTGACACGATACCGAGAGTACGAGCCTGCTAGAAATCTCGAAGTTATACAGAGCTTCTGTTATAACATCAACTCAGGATGCTTTAGCTACTACTTACATGAAACTAGTATTCAAGGAGTTACTTAATTGTTATCATTGTCTTAGTATGTTTAAACTAGATAACAGAATTATATTAATAACTTGTCTATACACAAATAACGTAAACATGACACTGCTAACTGTATCACTAAAACTATTAGATATTGTAATACAATAACAGAGATTGCAAGCGTTCGTATTGAAGAACGTTAAATTTCTCCTTCGAAAACTCAGAAAATCCTTTTCTGATCCAGAATGATCAACGATCTGGATCACTTTTTGTAGTCGGATGAGAAGCTCGAACCTCAAAGTGCCCATGAAATCCAACCACACTTTACAACGAATCTCTTCATTGTTAAAAACAAACAAAAAACTTCACAGTGATCTAATAAACGGATCCGGACATGGACTGTTCCATACTGACTTCCAGTCTCATGTAAACTTGTCGGGAACGGGGACATGGGTAATAAGTTTAGAAAACTATTATTAGATCAAGAACGGATTTAGAGAATTTACAAAAGCTTCAGTAAAACGTGTTATAGACATAGTTTAAATAACGTTAACACAGTTTAAAGTAACAACTGTGGTCTACAGGTTTATGTCAGAATGAAAATAATAAATTTGTGTTTATTTTTCAATAGTTTTTATCTTCAAAAGTAGATTACAATCATCACACTAACAAATGAGAAAGGGCTTTTTACCTAATGTGATACAAGAAAGTCTAGAATCTAAAAAGGCATTTGCCTGTTGTAAGATTAAGCAGATAAGAGATGTTTATCCTACATATTGAAAAGTCATTGTATCTCCATTTTCTGAATCACAACATTGAAAGTAATGAAAATAATTTTTTTCTCACTATCAGAGAGACATAAGAAATATAAAACATGAAACAACAGCCCAAACTACTGAACTGGGTTTCCTTCTGTTGAATTACACAATAATTTTGGTTTGTTTTGAATTTCGCGCAAAGCTACACGAAGGCAGTCTTCGCTAGCCGTTCATAATTTTGCAGTATAAGACTAGAGGGAAAGCAGCTAGTCATAACCACCCACCGCAAACTGTTGGACTACTCTTTTATCAACGAATAGTGAAATTGACCGTCACATTATAGCAACCCCAAGGCTGAAAGGGCGAGCATATTTGTTGTGACAGGGATTCGAACCAGCAACCCTCGGATTACGAGTCGAGTGCGCTAAACCACCTGGCCATGCTGGGCCCAATGTTTTTCGAGTTCATAGAACCCAATATAAATTTCCAAGAAATATTCAACTTGCAGTAATAATCATGAAGTTAGCTAAAAGATATTAAAAATCGAAATATATCCAATTTCTCTTTGTTTTTGTTTTTTAACTGGTGGGAGGACCCTTAGGATGTAGACAACAATGTAAGACTCAGCTATCAGGATTTGACCTTTCAAAATTAAAACAATTTCGAATTAACTGAAATAATATGTACAGAAATTCTTTGTTAAAATTACTATAACTTTCTGAAAACCTTTCACGAAATACTGTCTTAAGAGAAAGCTAGAAAGACCACAAAAGTGATTGGCTAAAACCAGAGTCATCCCGGTCGCACGAGAACAAACGAAGCAAAACACACAAGCGACGACAAAGGTCCGTGTACACAATAAATTGTTTTATTTGTAAAATTTATTACATGTGTATGACGCTATCTTTACACGTTTTTGATTTCAATACTATCAAAGTCAAAATTTACAAAACATTTAAATACGTTTCCAAGGCTTCGTGCGTGTTGGGGTGAAAAATTACAGGGCTGAACGTTCAGTAGTTTTCTTGCGTCATCTTCCATTACTGCGCCTAAAAAGAAGAGTCTAAACTCACTTCCATATTTAAAATAAGCGAGCATATCTTAAAACAAAGACACATCGCTTCTTCCATCAAGTAACTAATATGTGTGTATAAAATTATGTTCAACCCTGTCAAAAAAAAAAAAAAAAAAAGGTTTCTAAATTGAAGGATCTAAAATTTGTTTACAGTCTATTACGTTTTCACACAAATACTGTGTCTGAAAGCCCAGTCAAAATAATACAAGAAAACACACTACATAACAAGACAACTAGACCAGCTAAAGTTACACGAGGGTTATCTACGCTAGACGTCCCTAAATTAGCGGTGTAAGACTAGAGGGAAGGCAAATAGTCATCACCACCCACCGCCAACTCTTGGGCGACTCTTTTACTAACGAACAGTTTGATTGGCCGTCACATTATAACGCTGAAAGGGCGAGAATGTTTAGTGTGACGGGGATTCGAACCCGGGATTCTCGAATTACGAGACAACTACACCAATTTAAGTTTTTTTTTGTTTTTAATTTCGCGCAAAGCTACACGAAGGCTATCTGCGCTAGCCGTCCCTAATTTAGCAGTGTAAGACTAGAGGGAAGGCAGCTAGTAATCACTACCCACCGCCAACTCTTGGGCTACATTTTTATCAATGAATAGTTGAATTGAGCGTCATATTATAATGCCTCCACGGCTGAAATGGCGAGCATGTTTAGTATGAAGAACCCGCGACCCTCGAATTACGAGTGGAGAGCCTTAACCATCTGGCTATGCCACGCCCTCAAATTATGTTTAGCATTTTGGGTTTGTGTCTTTGTTTTCTAGAACAAAGCCATAACAGATTATCTGCTATAGTCTGTACCACAGAGAATTTAACCCTGAAACATGATGGTGTACCACTATGAGACAGCCTTTTCTATTGAGGGATGGGATAGAATATCTAGTTAAATAAATCATATGGTGTATTTAAGACTACAAAATCCAAGTTTGGTAATAAATGCTGAACTTATCTTGCTTTTATCATTCAAGATAATTTGTATTACACCTTTATAAAAATTAATATATACAACTCTAATGAGGGTGTAACATATTTTTCTCACACCTCTCATTAAGGCTAAAAAAAGTATACATAATAACAATATCTTCCCATACAAAATGAATTTACCGCAAAACCTTCATATACTATCATTTTGTTACTATATTTTAGAAGCACCGACAAGAGCACCATCTATTAGTAAACTGGCAAACAATATTAACGTTTTCAATATGCACATAAGTAGTTGAAACTCATGAATAGTCAATAAACGATTTAAATTCCTGAATAAACACATGTTGATCAGACATACTATATATATCTTTAAAATAATTCTAAAATCACATAAATCAATAAAATTGCCAACACAGAAAGAGAGATAACATTAAAACTGTATTGGGTATAATCCAACACTTGGGAAGTTTGAATATTTTTTTATATAACAAAGCAACCAATATACGCTCTCGTGTACATTCTACTAAACAACAATGAACTCCACAAAGCTCTCTTGTTAACAATTTCTACGATATATTTCTCTATAGAGACTACTGAGGCTTCAGATAATCCCAATTTATACACATCAACCCAAAAAGAACTGCTTAGAAGTATTTCTTTCAGACTAATAAACTAAATAAATTCATTTTATACAGAGCAATAACCATAGAAAAATAACATTGAATTCATAAATTAATATCAGAAACTAAGATATATTTTATTTGTATAAAACAGCATATAAAAATACATAAAAGTTTTACACACACACTTGAATATCACAGACGTAGAATCTACAATACACATTAAGCATTATAAACACAATCAGAATTCAGGTTTCTTGAAAAACAAATTCCTCTGCAATATAAGATACGAAAATTTAAATAAATTGCTAAAACTGTGGTAGATAGGAGAAAGATTTATAGTGGTGAATATTTTGGTTCCGAGACCCTGTAGGTAACAATACTTATATAACGTATAACCACTTAAAACGTTTCACGATAGTAAAATATATGTAATTTGAATTACAAAAATATAATAAAATACAAGGATACCATACACCTTGTAGTTATTTTTACTTTTATTTTTATTCAGAAAGTAATCCTTACCTTACATTGCAATCTATTCTAAGACAAATATCTTAATAAAGACGGTGGTATGACAAATGTTTTAATTACAATCAGATAAAGTTTTGTTTTCCTTTTGCAAAATATATTATGCAAAACTAAAAGTTATATTTTTCCTACACTGAAAATGCATTTTCGATATGTACTTCCCATTCACTCCCAAGATTAGCTCTTCTAGTCCAGTGCTGCCCTCTATAAGCGAATTTTTTTCACGTACTCCATGTATTGTGAATGAATGTTTCTACTCTAAATCCAAACCCCAGCCACGAGGTATCGACATCTACGCAGGGTTAGGATGAGGGCTCCTAAACCAGGGGTGAACTACAATTTGACGTCTCACTCCATAGTAATTGTATAATGTATATTGGAAGGTAGCACGTTGTCTACACCAGCAAACCACTACCGCTCTATTCGGAACTAAATGGAATGTTTTTGTGTGGTACACATTCAGCAGGGTGCCTCTATTATTGACAACCCAACCGTCTTGGAAGTTGTAAGGACTCCCAAACTCCATTAGAAGAAAGATGGGTGATAATGTGTTGGAGAGTATGAAGGAACGTCAACGTCTGAGACACAGAATTAGTGACCACAAATCCCTATTTTGAAAAGCATACCCTACTGAGTTATTCAATACAAGATATGGTAAGGATGGGCAGCTATTCCCTTATGCTGCCCCAATACAGTCCATAAGTAGTACAGTCCAGAATGGGCAAGTTTATGAAGCAAATATATCACGAGGTTATTCAACTACAAGTAATCTTATGGAATACCCCAACTCAACAATGAGCATTGCAAAACCATGGAAGGTAAGAAGTGAGACAACGTGGCTGTACAGTGTGGATTTCTAATTGAAGAATGCCTCGTTAGGCAATACTTGCCACAGAGCTGGAACCAAAAATGAGTTAATAAAGCAAGGTCCCCTGAAATAAAAATAATGTATGAATATAAACTTAGCCAATCAAGGTCACACTGAAGTTTGAAGAACGGTCACAGGTGGAAGTAGAAACTGTGATATGGTGTACATTATGAGAGAGAAACGTATACGATGTAGTCCACATACCCGACCATAGGGCTTCCTCCAATGGCCAACAAAGATGAGATGCAAGGGAAAATGTGAGGTGTCAAATCGGATGAGAAGACATCCTACACAAATTCAAGTGAAAAGAATACAAGAAAGAATATGGCAATTGAATCAAATATTGAACCCAAATGGTGATGGTAGAAGAAAACAGATCACGAACAGTGGAAGACAGCCAAGGGATGAGGAGTCGTGAATGGGTACCTCAGAAGGAGGTCATGTGGACAATATGACAATAAAGGGCATGGACCAGACAGAGAAGTCTAAACAGGATCAGGGGCAAGGGTGGAGAAGAGAAATAGAAGGAAGGGAAACAGGTGAAAAGAACTTGCCTTCCCTAACTGCTGAACTCTTTTGGAGCAAGGAATGATCTGGATAAAAGAGAGAATAGGTGTGGTGGTAAAGTGTAGATGAATCATTAATGGCAAACAAACCAAACCTTCATCATCCACAGACTAAGAGGAGAAAGAAATATGTTTTAAGGGAAAAGTTAAACATGGACCATGAGGAAACAGATTAAAATGGAAGAGAAGGAATTGACGACCACATTAATATCCCAGTCCAGAAGACTGGGCCGTCTGAGGGGATGAATCCAAAAGAAACGCATAAATGTGGTAAGGACAGGAGAAATAAAAACTCCATGGTACTGGGAAAGTGAAAAGGCATTGGTAATGGCAGCCTGATACCATAAAATTGGAAAGACCCTGGTCAAAAAGCTACGTGAGTAACTCAGCCACATAAGACACAGTAGATCAGTTAGTGGAGAATCCCCAATTAGCAGATCCTCCATTTAAATTGATACACCTTCATTAAAGAAGGATGTATGGAGCAATCCAAAACGAAAGCTACTCGAAATGAGAAACCTGACCTCCTAGCCAAGGACTGGATAAAAGTCAGGCGTGAAGAAAAAGAATATGAATAGCAAGATGTAGAATTGATGACTGAAGTTTACAATGAATGGAGGAAGACAAGAGAAAGGGTAATGGAGGGAAAAGTTGGATTTGGTTTAATCGTGAAACCCACAGTTAAGCTGGTCAATAGGGAACAATGGGAATGAGTCGTCATGGAATGGTATGGAGGAGGAAGATCACCTGATGAAGTAATCAGATTCTAAGATAAACATAATAGAATTTGTGGGATCAACCCTGGCTGGAGGCATCAAGTGCTGGAGTCTGAGGATGAGGTACTCACGAGACTAAAAGAGGGGTAATTTATGATTAAGGGCTGTGGCAAATGCATTTACAGGTAGAAAATCTCACAACTTGCAAACCAACCAAAATACAAGGTAATCTAAAGACTGACTACTCTGTCAGTGAAATTTTGTCAGGGTGGGAAAGACAATATGCTATGAGACTGAAAGAACACAGAACATGACACACATTGAGATGAATGTTGTGTGTGAGCATAATATAGAATATCCAATGTATGGAAACACAAAATATGCACCATTGGTGATTGGTATGTGCTACTCCTATAGAACTGTCAGAATGAATCATTACCAAACAATTTCTTACGAGATAAAGGAAGGGATTCAAAGTTTCATGGGCCATGACAATAACACTTAATATAAACTAACATTAATGAATTGAAAACCACATTAAAAGTAGTGGAACTAAAGAAATCACAAAATGTTTAACCCCTGTTTTTAACATTTGTTAATTTTTATTGTAATAAGTAACAATTATATTATGCCTCAAAGAGTTTGATTTTAAACCTAGAAATGAACAAGGCCTTTTAAAGAATAAAATTAGTGAAACAAATCTGATTTATTCAAACAAAAATTAGTTGAAACAGCATCTTTCAAGAAAATTTCTTTAAAATTAATAATTTTATCCTACCAGTACATAAAATAATTTTGTCCTTTGCCAGGTACTGGATGGTTAGTGAAGTCTTTTCCAAGCAATCTTTAGAGAGAAAAGGAGGATCTGATATAACAACATCATAGTTTAGTTTCATCCACTTTGGAAGATTCAGTGGGTTGTTGAAATCGTAATATATAAAATCATCTGTATAAATGTTGAACCTTTGATCATATTCCAAGAGATGAGTAGTCACACCTTTTGGTTTCAAATTCTGCAGTTTTTTGAAAACTGAAGGACAAGAAATACAGGCAATCCTGAAAAAAAACCCAAAACAGACATGAAGTATTCTACGAAATATAAGGATAATATTAAAAAGTATTCAGAATTTCAGAAGTGGATGTAGCATTTCTGAGCTTATTAACATGTCAAACTGTATGCGCAACAACCATTTATAGATCTTAATGACAAGAAACTCACCTGGAATAACAATGTATCTCAGAACAGCTGGTTTAACACTTTTACTTATATACCAGAGTACAACACTTCGACCTTCCTAAGTCATCCTCAGGTTAATAAAGAGAGAATTTGAATGTGACCATTGACGGACACGTCTTAGGGACGAGAGTATAAGCGGGTATGGGATTATAGGGAGCGTTGTAGGTGGATGTAAGGTTATTAATTAGCATAGGTATAAAGGTGTTCCTTTACATTGGTTTAATTTTGGTTTTAGTTGCTGTATAAGTAGGGCTTCTTTGATTTTGCATTTGTTTATATTTGTTTCCCTATTTAGTATCTGAGTGCTTTCTATGGTTATGTTGTGTTTATTTGATTTGCAGTGTTCAAAAACGTGTGAAGGTGTTTTTTTGCATTCTTTGAATCTAGTTTCCATAGGAAGGTCAAAACATTGTTCTCTCGTTATCAATAAAAGTGTGATATTACGTATATAATGTGAGAGCTATCAACAAGTAATTTTACACTAATGATTTTACAAAAGTTCAACATAAAGAAAAGTGAGTACCAGATACACTACACAGGGATACTCAAACACTTCAAAGGATATGATATTAAAACAGAATGACTGACACAAGTATTTTCACATTACACTCGAGCATACCAGAGTTTTAGCTATCTTGATGTTGTCAATTCACAGACACAGCTTGAGCAAAAATATTTTTGAAACACATCAGACGTTTTGTTTACAGGAGACTTGTACGTTTTACTAAAATTCTAATTCTGCCACATTTTGTATAGATACATAAAGTAAGTTCAGAATTATGGTAAACATTCTTTCTCTGGTACAGAATTCATCCAATGGACTGACCACAGTTAAAGAAATAATAATAGAATGATGAAATAAAATCTATTTATTTTAGTAATCTTATACTTTGTAAATTAATACAAATTGTTCTTCCTGTTATAACCACCTCCAAGTCCTTTTCTGTACCAGATTGGTTAGTATTACTTACTCTTATGACACAATATGGTAGCTTTCCTTCTACCTGAATAGTTGATATTACTTTGCTGCCATGTACCTCAGTACCTCTCTTACATACCTTAATGGTTAATATTATTTACCTTGCTACAAATCATTCCTCTGAATGGTTAATATTGTTCACTTTGCTACAAATCATTCCTCTAAATAATTAATATTATTTACTTTGCTACAAATCATTCCTCTGAATGGTTAATATTGTTCACTTTGCTACAAATCATTCCTCTAAATAATTAATATTATTTACCTTGCTACAAATCATTCCTCTGAATGGTAAATATTTTTCACTTTGCTACAAATCATTCCTCTAAATAATTAATATTATTTACTTTGCTACAAATCATTCCTCTGAATGGTTAATATTGTTCACTTTGCTACAAATCATTCCTCTAAATAATTAATATTATTTACCTTGCTACAAATCATACCTCTGAATGGTTAATATTATTTACATTGCTACAAATCATACCTCTGAATGGTTAATATTATTTACATTGCTACAAATCATACCTCTGAATGGTTAATATTGTTCACTTTGCTACAAATCATACCTCTGAATGGTTAATATTATTTACATTGCTACAAATCATTCCTCTGAATGGTTAATATTATTTACATTGCTACAAATCATACCTCTGAATGGTTAATATTGTTCACTTTGCTACAAATCATACAGGCCAACAGTACCTCTGAATGGTAGACATTATTTACTTTGCAACAAATCATACAGGCCCACAGCACCTCTGAATGGTTGATATTATTTACTTTACTACCATTCATACAGGCCCACAGTACCTCTGAATGGTTGATATTATTTACTTTGCAACAAATCATACAGGCCCACAGTACCTCTGAATGTTTGATATTATTTACTTTGTTAGAATAACAACTACGAATGAATAGTAAAAATGAGTATAACACACCACATGTAGTGAACCAACTCCCCAGAAAATTATAGAATATAAATACAACAACAGCCAGTAGCAACCAGCTCTTTAATATCATCAATAAATTTAAGTACACTTTTCTTCATCTATGCCAATGATACAAACCAAAAAGGGAAAAGGCCATAAGGCAGAGCCTTGAAATACTCCACTTACAACATCAATACAGTTTAACTGAACTCCATTCATAGCAACCATCTTCTTTCCTAAGTCCAGCTACTCTTCTGTCCAATTAATCAACTTACTTATCTCCCATACCTAAAGAATTTTTTTTTTTAACATACCTTTCACATTGTACTTTGTCAAAGACTTTCTGGAAATACAAATACACAAAAGCTACACCCTAACCCTCACCTACATCAGCAGTAACATTTTCAAAGAATGTTTTATCTTAGTAAACCTATGTTGAATATCCAATAAAATATCAAACTTTGTTAAAAGGCTTTGCAAAGCATTCTTTATCACACTTTATGAAATTTTCCCAGAACTGATATAAGACAATTTTTATCATCTCCACTGAAAAAAGGTGTAACATTAGCTAACTTCCAATCCTATAGTATCTGCCCTCTATAAATGGACTTTGATAAAATAGTGACTCGCATATCCAATCTTAGCTTCCTTCAAAACTCAATGAGAAATAAATGGCCAAGGAACTCAATAATTCTTCGAACTTCCTAAAATGTTTCTAAACAAGTTCAGAATTAATGTTATTAAAGTGAAGGTCCTAGTTCAGTCCTAACCTTTTCTTACTGTTAATGTATTTACAGAAACCATTACTGTTATTTTTTACTTTCTATTTAATATTCCTTAATCCACTAAATCTCCCGGTCAGCATAAACTTCACATATTGTTTATACTCTTCTGTGATAACCTTGTCTTTTACACCTTTATCAGCCAACGTTAATTTTAACTGTAGTCACTCTTGTTTCACTATAAAAAAACATGTCTATTTTGAACATCTGAAAACTAATTTTTAATATGTTCCCTGACATTTGATCAGTATTTCCAAGCCCCAGTTACTTCAAATGCCCAATTCACAACAGAAAACTCTTGTCTAATATCTTCGAAAATTTGATTTTTTGAAATTTGTATCCAATATCTCATTACTCCTTATGCATCAAAACCAGTTCAGCAATTACTGTATTCCATTCAGATGTTCCCCAATTGCCACCTTATCAACCATTTTCTCACTAGAAGTTAACAATAAATCTAAAATATCCTTGATCCCAGTGAATTCCACAACTTGTATTCTCAAGATTGCTGGTATGGGTATCAAAACTAATTAAAATAAAGTACAGAAAAATGTTTCGACCTTCTTAGGTCATCTTCAGGACATTTTTACTTCAAGAGGGTTTCTCGTCATCACAAGTTCTGCAACTTATTGAAGAAAACAATCCTGCATATTTTCTAAAAACTTGTCTCCCATATGATTTGACTAAAACCTTAATCTAGAGTTTCTTATTAATTTTACTAGCTTCAACTGGTGGTCTATAACACATTACAACTAAACACCTTCACCCCTAATAACTTCTAATCAACACCCACACAGATTTCAACTTCACTGCAACTAGCTTTGATATCCTCAAGTTGAACAGGCTGTAACTCACATTTTACATATCAAGCCCTCCCATCAGGACTGTCTATAGAGATTAAACAGGTTTAAGATATTTCTATTACATCAAAATCCTCCATTCCAACTAGCTCTCTAAAGTCAACTATTTTATTTCTTAGACTTCTAACATTTCAAGGATAACAGTTTATCTTTCCATTAAAAATTATCTACTTTGTTCCTCCAGTTTTCTCTACATTTTATTCTTTTGTCATTATTCTACCCCTCACCACTTTCTACTCTCAGTTCAAAGCCACATTTAAAATTGAATTACTTCCTCTTACAAACAAGCCATCCACTATCTTATTTATAAGTAAACATTCATTCCAAAACAGCTCTCTCTTCTCACTGAACTCATCCCACAAAATCATCCAGCTAACCTGTTCATCCTTACATAAAACCTAAGCCTACTTGTAGTTTCATCCCAACAATTAAATCATGGAAGTATCCCTGATGGAATTAAGTTATTATGATCCTTTTCTTTGAATTACCTTATCAATCTCTTGTACTTACCATTTATCCCTTATAACCTAACCTTCTCTAGGACTTTATCCTACACATGCAGCACAAAGACTATATCACTATTTGCATCTATTACAATACCACTTGCTCTGTCAGTTATACCCTCTAAGCCTCGAGAACAGAAACTAATCCATTTCTCCCTATTTATCCCACAAATTCTTGTATTTATGAGTCACATTAAAAAATCACTTATAACCGTAACCTTTATGTTTTTCATTTCTATTCCCATCTGTCACTTTTTCTTTCCCTCCCTCCATTAGTTCTTCAACTACTCAAGCTCAAGGCTGGAATTTGTTGTTTAATAAAACCTGCTTATTATACTTAAATCCACTACTACTATACCTAAATTAGCACCCTTTTTAACTTCCTGTATCCCAGAATTTATCATTCTATTTATCAGTCACCTATTATTACAATAGCTTCTAACTTCTCCTCAAACCTGAAAACTCCATGTCCACATTGTACGTCTTCATTAAAAAGTGCATGTCACTTCCATTTCCCAAATAAAGTCAATTCTTTACACCTATCATATCTTATAAATCAGAAATGCCCAATGCCAATACTAGTCTTTATCACTGTAGCTTGGGAATAAATAATCAGTACTAAATACACATAGCTTATCGACAACACTGTTAAGCCTAACATTAAATCACATTATTTTACTACTAAAATAGTTTATCTTTAAGAAGTGACAAGTAACTAGTTTTTATTTTACCTCATTACTGCATATATGATATTCTGAAACAGGTGTCATAAATAGTTCAAATTAATTATATTGTTTAATATTCTAGTAATACCAATTGTGTACTAATATACATGTAAGTATTAGTTAAGAAAATATCAGTCCTTTAACAACAAACAGTTACATATCCTTATCATCCAATACCTGTTGAACTGAATAAAGACATGTTATTCACAGATCTCATTCACTGGTTGTAATATTTAACTTTCAATTATGTTTCCAAAGTTCTACTCTTTGAATTTAATCAGAGCATGAAAATTAATGTACAATTATTACGTTAACCAAACTTGTTAAATCAAAACCAATACTTTTTTAATGTTAAAATACAAATGTAAATTCTACAAGATATATAACACAAACTGTAAGCTGATAACAAGTGCACAATAAGATTTAAAGTTATACTAAATATCTGATGAAATGTATTTACCTCCCAAATGGCCCAGCCACATTAAGAGTTTTCATTGCTAGAATTTCTGAAGTCTTACCGTCATACCAAAATTGGCTGAGTTGCTAATTGGAAAAAATAATGCGTCAGTATAAACAGAACAGACTTTTTCCAAAAAACAGAATATTTTAGTCACTCCAAATATGAAGACACAATAGCCTTCACACATTATTATATTCTTGTGAACTCTTACTCAAGTTTTTATATCACAAAGTCTTGAAAGAACAAATATGAATAAAGCATACATTCTAAAAAATGTCACACCCTTTCAAAAATATATGTATTTCTTTTTTTATTTCTCCTGATTTCATATGTGTGTGTGTTTTTTTTTATAGCAAAGCCGCATCAGGCTATCTGCTGAGTTCACTGATTTTATATGTCTGTCGCTAACAAATATAATCAAACACTATTTGTAACTAAAATGTTTTTATGATAAATTTCTATAAGGATTTCAACAAAAAAAAATTATAATAATGTTTGGATACCATTGTAAAAAAAATAAAAATACTTTCTAAGTTAATTACAATCCAAAAGAGATGTTAATGGAAGAATTATAATTATGTAAAAATATGTATATAACTGAGTAATGAACACAGCATGCATCCTGTCACACCAAATAAAGAATGAACAGAATAATAAAACAGTAACAACGTTTGTGGAAAACATAATAACATGACAAAAAAAGTTGTAACATTAGCTGATAAACAAGTTTCAATATGTGGAGAAACTTTGCACTCAATTATATTGTCCTGAATTAATGAAAAAAACTCACAGAAATTTAACAAGTTTCCCCTTTAACACAAAATATTATGAGATGGCCCCCAAAGTTATTCACAAACAAACCACCTTAAATCCAACTGCATTTAATGTTAAAGGCAAAACATACATCTGAAATATACTTATCCAAAACAAACTGTATGTATGACATAATTACGTGCATTAAATAATCAATACAATGATGAAATGTTTGACCATTATTGCCTAATGCTACCACTTCAGTACACAACTAAAAAGTAGCTACTCACTCAGTCCTCAAAGATGGAACTTTTTAATGCTCTTAATTAGTAGCTTTCACTACCTATGCATGATTTAAGCAATATTTCTCATCTTGAACAGTTAAAAGATGAAAACAAGATGGTAATATTAATTATAAGTTTGTTAAAAAAAATAACAAAACTGATTATTATTTCCCCAAGGGTTTAGAAGGAGGTTAAGAATTAGATATGCGAGTCACTTGTTACTATTCCCTCCTTAGCCCATCTAAATATTGGTCTGAATTTTTCTCACTTCCTCCAGTCTTTTATTCCCTACTTTAGTGTCCTTAGCAATATCTATCATGTAATACTCTCCACCTACATCAATGTTCCCTCTATCCTGGTACTCTATGCTCGTATAAGCACCTCATTCAGATATTATATACTTTTTAAAGACTGAGCCATTCTGTTGTCTCTAACACCAGCTCTCAGTGGGGAGAAACAGTGGAAGAGTGTGCATGTATATAGACACACTTGTGAGTGGACCCCAACCTGTAGTCATAGAGTAATGTGTTCTGAGCACAACGAAAAGGACTTGTCCTCAACCTGAAGAACACCAAATAGCAACACATCAAACTTGGAATGATGGGATATAACATGCCATACTCAACCTGAAAAATAAAACCCATCCAGTATGGACATTATAAACACTCATCTTCACTACTCAACTGAATGGGCAAGGTCAATTCTTCTTGTCTCAGGAATTATGGGGAGGATTTGGAAGAAACTGCACCCAACCAAGGACCCAGGGATGAATGAGAACACCCTACATTTAGAATTACAAGAAATCAATGGACCCCTTCCATAAACAATCTAAATGAATCACTATTCAACAAAAAGAAGAGCCATGCACAACCCAACTGAATAGCCAAATGTCAAATCTGAAGTGGCATTATGGGTAGATTCCTGTGTAGACTGGTGTCTCTCCTACAAAAACCTCGGAAAAACAAAACATCCACAGACCCAGGTAGGAGGACCAAGACAGGTAAAATTCACTGGGATACTCTGCATGAAAGCCACTGTCCACTATCCCAACTGGAAACAGGGTGTGGTAAGGATTCCCTAACTCCACTAGCAGATCTGGTGGGTAATGAATATTGGAGAGTCTTGAAAATCAATGCAATAGATAAACCAAGTTCCCTAAATTTTAACAGCAAACCAAACTCAATTTATTCAAAGCACTAATCAGCAGATATGGGCAGGATCATCTTATAATTTTAATCATGAATGGCATTCCAGCATAGTATAGTAATACCACCCAGTCAGTCTCCAGATTTTTTTATGGAACACCTCATTTCTACAGAGCCTCTTGCAATCTAGATAAATTACATTGAATTAGTGACTGCAAGTGCAGAATTGGTTTCATACAAATACACCTGTACAGAGTGGAATCCTGTGAAGGTGGGATAAGGGACCCTTAAAGGTAAAAAGACAAGACAAAAGCAGCAATAAAAATATTGAGGAGGTCTACATACTAGCCTGTACAATGTCCTCCAATGGAATATTCAACTGGATTGTTAGAGACATACAATGGTGGTGAATCTTATGATATGTGGCTTTCAGAAGTTTCTCTGTCTTCAAAGAGAGCTCAAAATACTCAATATGGGTTACTTTTATACTCACCTGATCAAGTTAGCTGGGGATAAATCCTGGGAAACTAAATAATCCCAGTAAATCAAGTTCTTGTTTAGCATATCTAAAGACATTAGTACAGGTAACAAAACCTTTAAGATCTTCAATAGACAGAAACAATCAAGAGCTGATCAGTCACATAAGTGAGAAATAATGATCTGATGAATTAGTGAAAAGAAACGGATCTCTGGACAAGGTGGCAGTAAAGAAGTAAAGAAACCCAAACCCATATGTTAGTTTAGTTTCAATCTAACCATTTATCAATATCAAAGAGACTTGTACTTAATAAGGAACAGAAAGACCACTGAAGGGAGCTCCTGTGCACTCTTTCCAAAGGCCACGAAAAGCACAAGTTCACCAACACGGAGTTCAGGATCAGGGTGAATACCCTGTTGGCAGTAAAAGTTTTCACCAATATGGCACCAGAGTGAAGCTTTTTGACTAACTTAGGAGAGCCAGCAAGTTTCTTCCAAATAAAAAAAGAAACACAGTTGCCCTGAAGGAAAGTGAGGTACAGGTGTTACAGATGTTGAAGATTGTTGCTCAGAATCTTCAAGACATGGACATTTGCCTATGATCTGTTTTTTAACTATTTTATTTAAAGTTATATTTGGGGGAACTATAATAAAGAAAGAATATTTTGGTGCCCACTGACCCCACTCACCATGAAGCCCTACAAGGGGATGCACTACAATGCCAAACAAGGACACTGCAGCAATTCTTAGGTTTCATGAGCACTATACCCAAATACCAGTATCAGATACAATGTCCAAAACACCCACTGAGAACATTCAACACTGGTACTTGGTTGACCCTAGGAGAGCCACTACAAGGCCACCCATCTTCAGGAATTCCACCAAAGTGGTATGTTAGGTAGGATTGGACCACTCAACCGCCAGGATCCTCTCCTCCCCTTCATGGGTTACCACTTATGGCAAACACGTAGATGGATGTTTAGATCCAAGAGGAGGTAAACTGAAAGAACAGAACCTTCTCTGGGAGGTTCCCTCACCACATACACAAGTCCACACCAAGGGGATTAGCAACAGTTATAAAAGTAATTTGCAGTAAATCCACATACTGTACCAAATGAAAACAAAATCAGGAAGATGATTTAAGATAAGCCACACTGGAACCTCACACTATGTAATATACACTGAATAAAGAAATCTACAAACTGGCCTACTACTGTAGAAACAATCCTGGCAAAATACTATTCAAAATCACAAGTACAGCAGCAATGGTGTACATTAATTAATGTGTCAAGACTGCAATTGTGTATACGTACATACAGTATTCCACAGAAACAAATATTAAAGAACATTCTAAAAGCTGAAAATTAAGGACATGGATCCAACCTTTGCATCCCACAATATTGAAACTAAACATCAATTTGATCCAGAAAAAAATTGCAAAATTTTACACATCTATGGGAAAGGTGAAAAAACTACAGTCTGAACATTTTACAAAAACAAACAGAAGCCTATAAAAGAAATCCAGAAAAGTTCTAAGTGACCAAACCAACATGAGATCCTTTATAATTCTCATCCCACTTCTGGTTTTACAATTAAACAGATATAAACATGTTTAGAAACCAAATCAATCTGTACCTGATGGTTCCTTTACAGACAAAACTATGGTCATTAATAAACAAAGTTTTAGTGACATTTACAGTCATCTTTCTTTTTCTCAATTCTGTTATAATGAAGTTTCACCAAGTGCTGACAGTTTCAAGTATCAACTATATAAGACAGTTCGATTTTTTCAAAGTAGGTGGATAGCCTTTGGAATGGGCTGCATTCCAATGTTGCAGAGGCAATAAATTTAAGTGAGTTTAAGAGAAAGCCAGATAACTACGTGAATAAAGGCTGGCTTTGAGGTTTTGTTTTAATAGTATTAGTTTAGTTTAGAGGATGGAACAGCCTAGCTAACCCAACAGGTCCTTAGCTGTCCCTAAACATTAAGGTATGTTATGGCTTGTGTCTCAACATTTATCTAAAATATTTAATGCTATAAAAATATGTAGAGTAATCTTTAAGTATAAATGCCATTTCATTATTTTCTTTCATAAAAGCACCTCTTCTAAAATAAAGATCTATATTTCTACATTCTATGTACCAAGCTTTCCACAAAAAGTAATGACAATTTTATTTAAAAATCAAATATTTTACATATAAAAATACACTTTACCCAATTTTCTTCTACGTCAAAGCTTCCACTGACACCTTCCTGAGACAGCTTTGCTGCTTGTTCATTATAAAATTCTTGTAGAGCTAACAGAGTTTCAGCTGACAGCTGAGGGTCCCAACCATCTCCTTCCATTTTTCATACTATATAAAATTATGTGTAAATTACAAATAACCTAGGGGTAAAAATATGAAAACATTTGTGTTATTCGAAAATGTGAACTAATATTTTACTCCATTATATGCAACTAGTTCACTGAAAATAAAACCTCTCATTGGCATCAGAAGCAATGAGGCATCACTCATTACTGCAGTGACTTATTCTGATGTGTGGAAGTTGATTTCAAACAGATGGTGCAGATTGAGGAATGGCTGTGATCTATGGCTGCTTTGTTTTTAATTAAACACAAAGCTATACAGTGGACAATCAAAAGTCCAGTTTTTAGTATTATTAGCTTAAAGACTAATGTTTATAATGATGGAAAAGAAGTGAGTACATAAAACACTAGAGGGATAATAACTATAATATTTAATACCTCTTGCTAGATCCTAATACATTCCTAAACATGGTTTACAAACTGAAAACACGTGTTGAGTTACTATTGTTGTAATGAAGTTCAGTAAAGAATACTGAGTTTTTTAGATTTTTTTACCTCATAAACTTCATTTTTTATTGTCTGTTTTTTGTTGGGGTTTTTTTGCGGCATACCTGCTTTCTTTAAGGAAGATACCTGGGTTCTGTAACATGACTTTTAAAAAGACATGAAAATACTAAAGGGGTAAGATACATCCTCACATAGTTAATAGAAAAGTTAACAAAAACCAAGTTGAAAAACTTTCGTTTGAACACATTGGTACAAAAAAGCAAACACAGATGACAAATATGGCATGCAACGTTCTTACGGTTAAAGCTGTCTGTTTTTATGCTTTTACTATTTGTTATATATATTAATGATGTGAATACTTTATTGTAACATTTCAATCTCTTGATGACAACATCTTCTGTTTATTTACTTCAGGTAAACTTGAACAGCCTGACAAGTAGTGTAAGTTACTCATTGACTACAGTATAATATGGAAGACGTTTTCAAGCAATGACTGAAACTATTGAAAGGTGTAAAAACACTTATGGTAACAGAAATTAAGGTGTTCTTTAAACTATTAGTAATTATGCACCAATATAAAAAAATGTTTCATCTAAAAGTTTATTAAAAATTATACCAAAATTTACACTTCACGCAGCTAAAAATGAAGCTACTTACGAATACAATCACCTACGTACGAAAAATTGCTGTCAAAGATAATAATTAACGTTACAATCACACTAACTGTTGGATAGTAACGTAATAATAAATCTGTGTGAATATTTAATATTCTGAATCATAACATTTCACTAAATTCTCAAATAATGCAACACAATCACACCACTTTAGTATAATACGCCCTCTAGAGGTGAATCATTTTATTTTCACTAATGACAAGAAACTGGTGCAGTAGCTTCATCGTTCCTAATCCTTCAAAGGTTGCGTTTCTTGTGGTTGTTGTTTTTTCACTAAGACAATCCTGAAATATTTTATAGGTTTTTAACCTATTATTTATTTGTCATTGAATAAATATCTGTCCTTGTTAAACCTAACAAATTATCTCAAGAACACAAGCTGTATTTCTATTTATACATTATACTTGATGTTGACAATAACATTAATGGACATAATATTTTTCTTTTCATTTTGGACGCTTATTTTAGTTATTTTTATATATCAATATTTGTTTATATTCGTTTGGAAAATGGTACAGTCAGTAAAAAGGTATTTTATGATACGCTTTGAATTGACAGTGAAATTTTCTGTCAACTTTGTTTTCTATATAGTATTATAATAGTTAATTAAATACTATTAGGCCTCGGAATCATAATAACTCTTTTTATGTTGTTGTTGTTCTGTAGTATGTCATTAAAAATTTAAGGGCCTCCAATAGTTTATTACTTTTACATCGTGGTGTGCCACCAGAGTGCTGCCATCAAAGGGAATATAAAGAATTAATATAAGCAAGCCCCCTAAAGGGGGAGAGGATACAATTACCAGGGCCCAAGAGAATGTGTGTTTGTTTGTTTTTAATTTCGCGCAAAGCTACACAAGGGCTATATGCGCTAGCCGTCCTTAATTTGCCAGTGTAAGACTAAAGGGACGGCAGCTAGTCATCACCGCCAACTCTTGGGCTTCTTCTACCAACGAATAGTGGGATTGGCCGTAACATTATAATGCTCCCACGGCTGGAAGAGCGAGCATGTTTGGTGTGTCAGAGATTCAAACCCGCGACCCTCAAATTACAAGTCGAATGCCTTAACCTCATGGCCATGCCGGGCCTACAAATATATACCTAATCCTAGACGAATGAAACCAGGTTATTCCGAAAAACACCCTTACACTATACGAGGTCTGTTCAAAAAATACACGGACTGACGTCATAAAACAAAATGTACTTTATTTAGAAGTTACAGGTCTGGAACCCCTTCAAAGTACTCTCTTCCCCAACGCACACACTTATCCCAACGGTGTTTCCACTTGTTGAGACAGTCCTGGTACGGCTCTTTTGTAATGTCCTCCAGCTCCTTCGTCGCATTTGCCTTAATCTCGGGAATCGTCTCAAATCTTCTTCCTTTCAAGGGTCTTTTGAGTTTGGGGAACAAGATAAAATCGCAAGGAGCAAGGTCAGGTGAGTAGGGGGGTGGGGAAGAACAGTGATCGAGTGTTTGGCCAAAATCTCACGAGTTCTGAGGGCTGAATTTCGCAGCAACGCGGTGCATCTTCAATTTTTCGGTCAAAATCTCGTAACAAGATCCAACTGATATCCCACACTCTTCAGCAAGCTCCCTGACAGTCAGACGTCGATTTGCCCGCACCAGGGTGTTGATTTTGTCGACGTGTGGGTCGTCAGTTGACGTGGAAGGACGTCCAGGACGCTCATCATCTTCAATCGACTGTCGACCATCCTTAAAACGTTCATGCCACTTGAAACATGCTGTACGCTTCATAGCAACATCACCGTAAGCCGTGTTAAGCATATCAAAAGTTTCAGTCGCAGATTTTCCAAGTTTAACACAAAATTTCACAGCAAGTCGTTGCTCCTTCAGGTCATTCATTCTGAAATCCGCCAAACGAAAAAATCGCACTTCACTTAAAACCGCGTAGCTAATACACAAATGAAGATATCTGCAATCAGGAAATGGTTGATCAGTAATCAGCTGATCTGTGCGAACCTAGCGACACCAAGCGGATTCCCCTGGAACCAACTGGAGCCGCGCAATTCAAACAGTCAGCGCATTTTTTGAACTGCCCTCCTATCCTTATTTAATTATGAAAACGTAATTCTTGGCTTTTCTTTGCATATAGACACTTGACACATTAAGAATGATTAAAATAATAACTGGAATAATAATTAATATATATTTGTTACTTAATATATTTAACAGATATTTGTTGTTAATACGTTTTACGCTTATAATGTGAGCTAAAAACGGTTGTTGCTACGAGTTTGACTCATTTATGAGCTCGTTGCTATCGTAATTTAGGATCTTCGTTCAAATAAGTTCTTTAAAATACTAAAAAGAGAGAGAAAGAGAAAGCGGTCTCGTTCTGGATATCCCTAATGTGAAAATATGCGTTTAATTAATATATCAATCCAACTACGGATAGCAACAGCATATATCCATCTCATATCACTTTTAATTATAACTGCATGCTTGACCATTTATTACTGGTATTGGTGTGTAATTTAAAATTTGGGTAGTTGCAGAGATATGCAACCCGCTAGTACAGCGGTATGTCTCCGGATTTAGAACGCTAAAATCAGGGGTTCGATTCCCCTCGGTGGACTGAGCAGCTAGCCCTTTGTGGCTTTGCTATATGCAAAAAAACAACAACATCCACACAGATATTTCCAAAATTTCGGTTCGAGAGTGGGAGAGTTTATTAAGGTATATACCCCATTTCCCCTGAAAAAGACGGTCACTTCCAAGCACTTCTTTTGGTTTATATTTAGCATCTTGAAAGTTGTTTTTTTCTTTTCTGAAAGGCCCGGCATGGCCAAGCGTGTTCAGGCGTGCGACTTGTAATCTGAGGGTCGCGGGTTGGCATCCCCGTCGCGCCAAACATGCTCGCCCTTTCAGCCGTGGGGGCGTTATAAGTGACGGTCAATCCCACTATTCGTTGGTAAAAGAGTAGCCAAAGAGTTGGCGGTGGGTGGTGATGACTAGTTGCCTTCCCTCTAGTCTTACACTGCTAAATTAGGGACGGCTAGCACAGGTAGCCCTCTAGTAGCTTTGTGCAAAATTAAAAACAAAAACTTTTCTGAAAAAAATGAACTCTAATTTTTAACAATTTCAATGGCAAAGCCCGTTATAAAACTACAACATTATTTTCAGTAACGAATGGCACGTACGCTTCAGAAAAAAAAATTGTGTTTGCTCTCTTTCCCTCACTCTCTCTCTCTCTCCTTTTTCTGTCGGAACATGAGATATTTGGGGGCTTATCCCAGATTCCCTCCCCGTCTACGGTTCCGATTTCATTTGAACACATACTGGTTTCAGTGAAAATGATGTACTTCATTTTTTAAATACTTATAAATCTTTATTTCTCAACTCGCATAACATTTACAAAGAGAAATAAACATAAAGATAGTCACGTGCATATTTTTATATACAAATAATTACTTGAACGACATTCTCAGCAGTATATACATGTATATATATATATATATATATATATATAATTTATAAATTTTGTTTATGCAACTGTGGAAGCACTACTTTATCGCCACACTATGTCAGCATATCTTTTATTTCTCCCTGTGTCAATATATATATCTTTGTTTGTTCAACGTAGACAGCTAATACACATATTAGTTGCGCAGCGATGATTTAAAATGAGAATAAATTATGAAACTTTGTAAAATGGACGGCAACTGCCTGTTGTGGAGATGTAAAGACACAAGTGTGGAGGACGACGTTTCGAAAGTCTCCTGCTTTTCGTCTTCTGTTGCTGTGCGTTCTACAAAGTTTCATCATGGATACTCTGCCTAAACAATCTATAAGAGAATAAATTATCTGCTCGTTACGCTGTAAATGCCTTTTGCAAATTTACGAAGCATAATTATAATTTGTTATACTGGTATTAGGCCTGTGATACTTTTGATACTTATCATACATAATTATAATTTGTTATACTGGTATAAGGCCTGTGATACTTTTGATATTTATGATACGTAATTATAATTTGTTATACTGGTATTAGGCCTGTGATACTTTTGATACTTATGATACATAATTATAATTTGTTATACTGGCATTAGACCTATGATACTTTTGATACTTATGATACATAATTATAATTTGTTACACTGGTATTAAGCCTATGATACTTATGATACATAATTATAATTTGTCATACTTGTATTAAGCCTATGATACTTTTGATACGATACATAATTATAATTTGTTATACTGGTATTAGGCCTATGATACTTTTGAACACTACATTCTTAATCTAGCTTATTCAGATCAAACAAGTGTTCAAGAAACAAAACACATTATTTTACAGTGTTACCTATTGAAAGGTTATCATCCCTCGGAAACATGAATTTCTTCAAATCGTATTTTATATTTGAAAAATATACAAGTTTCACAATAAATAAAATAAAAAAAATCATTTACTATAAAAAATAATAAAGTGCTTTCGCAATTTAAATTCATAGCTCAGGTTGAACAGTTTCGGCTTTTATGTACAAACACTGCATTTTTAACCTAAATTTTCTCTATGCTTCGCTATGAAGTGTGGCCCGGCATGGCCAGGTGGTTAAGGCGCTCGACTCTTAATCCGAGGGTGACAGGTTCGAATCCCAGTCACACCAAATATGCTCGCCCTTTCAACTGTGGGAGCGTTATTAAGTTACGGCCAATCACACTATTGGTTGGTAAAAGAGTAACCCAAGAGTTGGCGGTGGGTGGTGATCATTAGCTGTCTTCTCTCTGGTCCTACACTGCAAAATTAGGGGCGGCTGGTGCAGATAGCCCTCGTGCATGAAATTTAAAACAAACTATGAAGTGTTTTAAATAAACTAAAATGTTGTGAATAATGCACATAAAGTGGAAGTAAGTTTTAGTTTTGTGTGACAGAATCTTCTAAACACAAATATTTTGTTTATGTGTCGTATTTTAGTGAGCTAATTTGTTGTTTATTGTTGTTAACTGCTAACCATTTCGTTAAAGAAGCGTGTGTAAGGCTGATGAAATTATTGTTCAGTTGAAGTATTGTGAAAAATCGCCTAAGATGTAGTTTCTAAAATATTTGAACTTACTAACTGTTAAGAAAGAAGTATCAATTTCAATGGAATGGATGGAGTTTAAAAGATTCTAAGTTGTTCAAGTCACTCCAGTAAGTATACATCCATGATTTTAAACAGACGATTTGTTCATTCTGCTGGTATGAATTCTGTAGATAGCACTAGGGTTAACACGTCTCCTTGCACGTTTAGGAATTCCAGGCAGATAGCGCCAACAATTGGGGAAAATATCCCAACATGCTTCGCGAAACTTTTTGATCTTCCAGGCATAAATAACTGGATTGAGAATGGTGTTGATGTACAAAAACCACACTACGTAGAGATAATCATAAGAGGGTGTGATGTTTTTATAGCTCCAGGTGAAAGTGGCTAATGAGAAAGGGGTGCGACAAATGAAAAAGCCGATGAATAAAATTAATATGGTGGTAAAAGTTCTAGTTTTAAATCGAAGATCAATTCTTAGATGTTGTGGCCTTCTGGCGGTAGTTATAGAGTAACGTTTCACACTTCCGTTGGCTGTCAGTATAGATGAGTTTCCTGGTTGATTTCCGATCCTAATAGCTGTACGGCGAACTGTATTAAGAATGTAAACATAAGAGAAAGTCATGGAAACGAAAGGAATAAGGTAAAATGTACAAAAATGGATATACATATAAAACGTATCTACTAGAGAAAGAACAGGCCCAAGACGGCAGTGAGTTTGACCGCTGTTGTACACGTAACGAGACCCTCCAACTAGAGGCGGGAAACTGGCCAGCAACGAGTATATCCAAGAAACAAGAAGAAGGAAACTAGCATGTCTCGTGTTCAGTTTGTCACGTTTTTGAACAATGATCATAAAACGATCAATACTAATGAGAAGTAAAACTGTCACACTTTCTATCATCAATAAAGACTGCAAGAATCCGTGAACGCAACAAAACGTTGAACCAAATGGCCATCGGTTAATCAGCAACGTTGCCAGGTCACACGGAATTATTAGCGCGCCTGTCAACATATCACAGAAAGCCATGGTGGCCAGTAGAAAGTTGATGGCTGACCTCATGGGTGGGCTTTGGTAGACGATAAAACATACGATACTGTTTCCCGGTATGCTGACGAAGATGATGAAAATAAACATTCCACTAAAAAATATTCGCTGCTCGACAGTGAAGTCACCTTCAAAATGTACGTCTGATTCTGTGATGTTGGAAATAGCTGACGACAAACTTTTTGATAACATCTTCAGTTTTGTTGAAGTTGGGCTTAGATTCTTTGTTTTATCTCTTAAGAAACTGAATCATTGGTGAAATCATTTCTGAAAATGTGAAATAAGAGCTTAAATTATATTTCAAAATTATCCCTTTACAGCGTAAATAAAACAATCACAATTATTTCAGTATTTTTTTAATATATTTTGAATAACAAACAACACTTCTTCGAAAGACTGAGTTATAAAGTACATAAACTATGTTGACAAAGACTAGCCGAAACGGCCCGGCATGGCCAAGCGTGTTAAGGCGTGCGACTCGTAATCTGAGGGTCGTGGGTTCGCATCCTCGTCGCGTTAAACATGCTCGCCCTTTCAGCCGTGGGAGCGTTATAATGTGACAGTCAATCCCACTATTCGTTGGTAAAAAACTAGCCCAAGAGTTGGCGGTGGGTGGTGATAACTAGCTGCCTTCCCTCTAGTCTTACACTTCTAAATTGGGACGGGTAGCACAGATAGCCCTTGAGTAGCTTTGTGCGAAATTCAAAAACAAACAAACAAAACAGACTAGCCGAAAAAGAGATTATAAGTATTCTGAAGTGGAATAACTTCGAAGGAAAAGCAAAAGATACCAGAAAAATTTATGATAATATTTCGAAGGTGAGTGAAATGTTATTTGTTTATATAGGATATATTTCATTTATATAAGATTTTAATTTGTTCATTTGCAATTAACCACAAAGCAACACAGTGGACTATCTGTACGGTACCCATCACGGGTATCAAAATCCGCTTTTTAGTGTTTATGAGCTGACAGATTTACCTTTGTATCATTGGAGGCTACGATTTTAGTAAAAATTATCAAAACTTGGACTAATAGATAGCATCTAATTCTGTTGCTCTGTTTCCTTTTAAAAACTTGTTTGTATGTTGTTTTTTATTTTACTCAAAGCTACTCGATAGCTTTTTTTTCCAGCCATCCTTAATTTTGAAACAATGAACTAGAACAGTGGTTCCCAACGAGGGGTGCGAGATAGCGTTCCAGCAGGTGCGTGATTACATTTGTTTTGGCCACCTTCACCTTTATTCTTAAATAAATAATTACTGTGAGGGGTGCGAGAACATATTAAACATTTTTAGTAGTGGGAGGCATAAAAAAGGTTGGGAACCACTAAACTAGAGAAATGACAGCTAGTTGGTATCACCACCACCAGCTCTTGAGCTACTCGTTACCAATGCTCTCACGGTTGTAAAGGCGAGTATGTTCGGGGATGTTATTCGAAACCGTGACTGTGAGTGGAGTGCTCTAATCCTAAGACCCTGCCAGGCGTCTTTTAAAAATATCAAACGTCTTAAAGAAAAGTTGACCAACATATATACAAAGTTTAATCGTTTCCATGCAAACTTGTCATCAGAAACGTCCATTTTATTGTCTTCAAGCGGAATAATATCAGAGAAACTTATGGATGGTGTGTTCCTTGACTTGGCCAGGTGGTTAAGGCGCTCGACTCGTAATCTGAGGGTCGCAGGTTCAAATCCCCGTTACACCAAACATGCTCGCCATTTCAGCCTTGGGGGCATTTTAATGTGACGGTCAAACCCAATATTCATTAGTAAAATAGTAATCCATGAGTTGGCGGTGATAACTAGCTGTCTTCCCTTCGGTCTTACACTGCAAAATTAGGGACGGCTAACGCAGATAGCTCTCGTGTAGCTTTGCTTGAAATTAAAAAGTACAAACATATGAATCTTTCATTCAGGTTGAAAATACCTCAGTTCGAAACATTCACTCACGTAAGCTTTATACTAACTTCGGACTACCAATGGAAGTTTTTGTATAATATGTAAACATACTGGAAGTTAAATTAATACATTCACAAATTAATCGTGATACACCTGTAAGTATAAAACATTCCATACTTAACAAGAAAATTCTCCCTCAGTATTAATCATTATTTTCAACCCAGTTTAACTCATTACCAACTGATAATTCCCGTGTTCGCTGATGATTAGGAAATAAGGCACATTGTAAAGTCAATCATTTATGATGGTTACAATATGACTCCGAAAATAAATATAGCATAAAACGGTTTAAAAGGTAGAGATTAATAAGTTTTCAGTATTCTATTTCAATCTTTTTACAGGTTAATGTAAATAGTATTCAGACATACTGGACAACGAATAATGCAGTCAATGCTTTTCTAGCCCTAAAAACATATGTTTACATAAACGCAGTAGATAAACATGAAGTTTTCTTTTTTTTAAATTTCGCTCAAAGCTACACGAGGACTATCTGCTCTAGCCATCCCTAATTTAACAGCGTAAGACTAGAGGGAAGGTAGCTAGCCATCACCACCCACCGCTAACTCTTAAGCTACTCTTTCACCAGCAAATAGTGGGATTGACCGTCTTATTATAAAGGACCAAACGGCTGAAAGGTCGAACAAGTTTGGTGCGATGGGGACTCGAACCCGCGATCCTAATATTACGAGTCGAGCACCTTAACCACCCTGCCATGCCGAGCCTTAAATGTTAAGATGCAAATATAATAAAAAACAAAGCACCACCTGGTACAAAAAAACAGAAGTAACGTTTCGAATGGTGTAATTTATATGTTATTAAACAACGAATTATATTTGCGCTGTTTGCATGTCAAGAGTCGATCAAATCAAACATGTATATGCTGAGAGCTTTATGATAAGTAATAAAATAGCTGGCCACCTGGTAGCAATGTTACGCTATAATATTGCTACTCGTTGGGTTATCATTAACGTTGCCTTCTGCAGCAGGATACGTTTGTCCACATTTTAGAACTTATCTTTAAAGAAAAAGAAAAGAGACAGTCGCTTTAAATTGTATCAAAAAGCATACACAGCAACCATAAGCTGCTCTGATCTTTTCACTAGGTGTCGCAGAATAATAGTAAGGCATACTTTTTTGAACGTGTGTCAAGATATGTTTAAATTCATGAGCAAACGATTAGTTAGTGTAATTCTTGGTTCTAAGACTAGTTTTAAGTAAACGAGATTTACAGTTATAAGAGCAAAAATACCTTGCATGTACCATTCGTTTGAATGATAACGGTTATTACTTATCTACGAAATATTCCTCTAGAGGGCGATCTACAGGTTATGACAGCGTAAGTTTAACTTTATGGTGGTGTATAACGTATCAGGTTTATCAACAAACTTTGGTGAAGTGAATTACTAATTTGTGCGTTTGTTCAAAGTTAAGTACAACGTTACACAATAAGTTGTCTGTGTTTGCCAGTACGGGTATTGAAACCTGGTTCCTGTTGTTGTAAATCCGCAGACACATCAGCAGGCCACTAGAAGCTGAATCACTAAACTTCGTATTAAATCACAAATTATTTGCTATATATGGCGATATCCAGATTATCTGGCTGTTATCTCTGTGTTTTAACTAGATAAATGAAATAACACAGCCTCGAATCCTACATACGTGTGTGTTTACCTAAAAACAACAACACTGAAATCAAATACTAAACTTGAATTTAGAATATTCTAACATATCGGATCAAAAATAACTTGGCGCTCTTGTGTTAGCTTAAGATGAAAATAATAATAATCTTCAACACCTACCTCCAAGAAGGAAAATTAATAACAGAAATACTGAACTACGACGCATGAGCTGTAAGTGATGGTTGTAATTATGGTGCTCTAGAAGTCTCCGTGTTCTCCTGATTACAAGACTTACTGCAACACCTGAACTTTGTACCTGTACTTCTGTAGCGCTTATGTAGCAGTTCAACACGTGTGTCTCATGAACAACGGCTGACGTCACCACAGAAAGAAATATTATATAGATTACAATCAATTACAGTCATTTAATTATCGAACACTCTTTTGGGTTCATCAGTCGTTTAATTCAAATTAAGTTAATAGTTTCTCTGATTTGCTTATTGTAAGTACTTCAAAATATATTCAAACACTAAATTATATGTATATTACACGTTATAATTCAGTTTAATATCGTTACCTAAGATGATGAATTCCTGACTACAGTTTGTTATATTTTATATAATTATTTAAACGTATAATATATAATAATATATAGGGTGTTTTTATATATATGTATACGTCCTGCATTGTCTTTTCTGATAAACCTGCGTGATCGGCTCAACAGTTTTCTAACCTTGCACTTTTCACGTGCAAGGTTCAATGGACTCCGAGTGACACATGCCTTCGTTGCTGTCATATACTGTAATTTGTCATTGTGAACAACACTTTGACTTATTTAACGGCAATTTTTTCCAAGTTATTCCATCATCAGGAACCTTTATAGTGTCTAGGTTACGTTTGAATATCCACGTAAAAATATGTCACAAGGGTTCGAATTAGGTGATGATGGCAGCCAAGATAATATTTATTCGCAGATGTGGGGGAACCTGTTCCTACGAATGTTATTTTTAAGACTTTGCGTAGGAAATACAGAACAATACTACTATGGTGCCATCTATCAGTCTTGGATGTGTGTGTGAGCGCGGCGTTATTTGGTTTTATAGAGTTAATATTTAATACGAATTATTAAATATACGAACTATAGATGTGGTACAATGAAGAAAAGACGGGGGCGTTCCAGTTGTTGTATTTTATTGTTTACTTTCTCCTTTTTATTTATCATATACAAACGACTTACGTTGTGTGTTTGTCCGCTAACTCTTCCTACACTATTTGACCAACCTCCATCAAACTTGGTTGTCATGGTGACCATACGGTCCCCTGAAGAAACATGAAAAGATCAAAATTCCCACTAGATTTCCCCCACACACAAAAGTGCACATTTGATTTTGTCAAACAACTTGCGACGTGTAGTCTATTTCTGTATTTTTCTACAATAATGTAAAACCATCTATTCGTTCTCTCTAAATGGTGGGAAATTCTACTGGAAGAGATACCTTCAAAACTCATGAAACTTTAATGTGACAGAACCAGTTTTGTAGGTTAATTCTACTATGATCAAATATGTCTCTCTTTTCTTAATATGAGGCTGAATGTGTGGCTCTCTTTGCTGTAGTGTTTTCAGGTTTATGTTTGAGACATAATAATGATGAGGGAGCACATCTATAGAGTAAGTACCAAAAAACAGACTCTGTGTATAACGAACGCTACAATTATCTGGTAAATATGTTTTGAGAAAGAAAGAAAGTCTCGTATAGCTTGAAGTCATCCTTACATTTTAAGATTTAAGTTAAATCTATCATTAGAACAGTAAACTATTGAGTGTTTATATAGGCTTAACAATGAGGAAAATTCATCCACGATATTGAAGTATACAGTTCTCTTTCAAGAGAAGTAAGATTCTTCATTAAACATTTATTCTTCCAATTTTTATATTCTCTGTTACACCACTTGCGAACTTTTGTATTATTTTATAGCGTAATTTATAATTCATCAGTTTTTTTATTAAGTTTTAAATTTAATAAATGTTGGTGTCAGTTTATATATTTTTTACATTCCTTAAGATGTAACTTATTATTTTATATTTTGACTTAAACGTTTTTTTATTCTGAAAGTTCGTGAAGTGTAATTGCTATACCTCTTCCTTAGATCAGAACATTAGTAATGGAAGTACATTTTTTAAATATTCTAATTACAAAGAAAATAGTTAAGGAAAGACACGATATTACTTTGCTAAATGGTATATACTAGCCAAATTCTGCATGACTGGAATACATTTTATACCATATTATACAAAGTTTGGTATGAATTTCGCACAAAGATATACGAGAGCCATCTGCGCTAGCCGTTCCTAATTTAGTAGTGTAAGACAAGAGGGAAGGCAAGTAGTCATCACCACCCGCCGACATATCTTGGGCTACTCTTTTACCAACGAATAGTGGAATTGACCGTCACATTGTAACGTCCCCAGGACTGAAAGGGCGAGCATGTTTGGTGTGACGGGGATTCGAACCCGCGACCCTCAGATTAGGAGTCGAGTGTTTTGGCCACCTGGCTATGCCGGGCCTCATTATATACAGAGTGCTCAAGAATTCTTGAAACTCTTTTGAAGTACCAGGAAAACTTCTGTTTGTTTTTTACAGCCATCACCCCTGTCTGTGAAAATGGGTTTTCTAGGAGTACCTTTCCCCACCTCCAGCCAGTTGTTCTTCCACTGAACTTTTGTATCCTGTGATCGCAACCATGAATAGGTCTCGTCTCACGTAATGTTAATAGTCAGACTAGAATTATGTTAAAAATCCATCTCAAGATGTACTTGAAAACCATTATCACGCACTTAATATCAGTACAGCCTTTGGTTTCATAGTTTGCTTTGGTCTTCATTGCCTTTAAAGAAACGCTTAGCTCTCACTCGTGCTCTTGACGTCACAACTTACGTTACCGACAAGTTCAAGTCCAGCCTTAATCTCCACTTCTCTACCCTCGTTTTTATCAAACGGTTTTCTCGTACAATACTTAGATAGTTAGTAATATAATAATAATCAATAAATCAGCGATAAGAGTATCTCAAGCGATTCGGTACGTTTCTTAACAGTGCTGGCATGACCACGTGGTTAGGGCACTCGATTCGTAATCTGAGGGTCGCAGGTTCGAATCCCCGTCACACCAAACATGTACTCCCTTCCTGCCCTGGGGGTATTATAATGTGACGGTCCATCCCACTATTCGTTGGTGAAAGAATAGCTCAAGAGTTGACGGGTGGGTGGTGATGACTAGCTGCCTTCCCTCTAGTCTTACACTGCAAAATTAGGGACGGCTAGCGAAGACAGCCTTCGTGTAGCTTTGCCCGAAATTCAAAACAAACCAAACTGAAATTATTGTGTAATTCAACAGAAAAACACAGTTTAATCTGATTTAATTTAAAAGTCTGATTCTCAAATGCAATGTCTTGTCTGGTTGTTTTCAGTGTCGAATTTCTATAGTGTGTGTTCAGAAGACTCTTATTTTATTGTTTGTTTGTTTTTTTCGTCATGTTGGCAGTGGGATTCATTTTAATTCATCTGATGCTTCTGTCAGACAACGGGTAGCTGGCTGTTCTTCTTGGCAGATTGTTCTGAGTACACTCTAATATATTTTTCTGTTAAGAGTGGACGAATTATAGCTATTAAATGTACTATTTTTGATTGTACATTAGTCTTGGTATATACCTATGCGTCTAGTAATAAAAGCAATTGTTTGATTATTCACAAATGGTAGATTTGGATAATATTCCTTTAGATAGTTTTAATTGTCAACTTCGTTTGTTTCCCCAGACAAATCTTCTGTTACTAAAGTTTTAACTCGTCAGTGCTCTACTTCTTTGGTTACTTTTTTGTTCACTTTTAAATGTTTCTTATTTTGTTCCCGCTGCGGGTAAATTAAAACCGTCTCGAATTGACAAAGTTCTTACTCTCACTGGACTCAGCAGATAGCCCAGTGTGGCTTTGCTATTCTTACTCTCACTGGACTCAGCAGATAGCCCAGTGTGGCATTGCTATTCTTACTCTCACTGGACTCAGCAGATAGCCCAGTGTGGCCTTGCTATTCTTACTCTCACTGGACTCAGCAGTTAGCCCAGTGTGGCATTGCTATTCTTACTCTCACTGGACTCAGCAGATAGCCCAGTGTGGCTTTGCTATTCTTACTCTCACTGGACTCAGCAGATAGCCCAGTGTGGCTTTACTATTCTTACTCTCACTGGACTCAGCAGATAGTCCAGTGTGGCTTTACTATTTTTACTCTCACTGGACTCAGCAGACAGCACAGTGTGGCCTTGCTATTCTTACTCTCACTGGACTCATCAGATAGCCCAATGTGGCTTTACTATTCTTACTCTCACTGGACTCAGCAGATAGCCCAGTGTGGCCTTGCTATTCTTACTCTCACTGGACTCAGCAGATAGCCCAGTGTGGCTTTGCTATTCTTACTCTCACTGGACTCAGCAGACAGCACAGTGTGGCTTTGCTATTCTGATTCTCACTGGACTCAGCAGATAGCCCAGTGTGGCTTTGCTATTCTTACTCTCACTGGACTCAGCAGACAGCACAGTGTGGCCTTGCTATTCTTACTCTCACTGGACTCAGCAGATAGCCCAGTGTGGCTTTACTATTCTTACTCTCCCTGGACTCAGCAGATAGTCCAGTGTGGCTTTGCTATTCTTACTCTCACTGGACTCAGCAGATAGCCCAGTGTGGCTTTACTATTCTTACTCTCACTGGACTCAGCAGATAGCCCAGTGTGGCCTTGCTATTCTTACTCTCACTGGACTCAGCAGATAGTCCAGTGTGGCTTTACTATTCTTACTCTCACTGGACTCAGCAGATAGTCCAGTGTGGCTTTGCTATTCTTACTCTCACTGGACTCAGCAGATAGCCCAGTGTGGCTTTGCTATTCTTACTCTCACTGGACTCAGCAGATAGCCCAGTGTGGCTTTGCTATTCTTACTCTCACTGGACTCAGCAGACAGCACAGTGTGGCCTTGCTATTCTTACTCTCACTGGACTCATCAGATAGCCCATTGTGGCTTTACTATTCTTACTGTCACTGGACTCAGCAGACAGTCCAGTGTGGCTTTGCTATTCTTACTCTCACTGGACTCAGCAGATAGTCCAGTGTGGCCTTACTATTCTTACTCTCACTGGACTCAGCAGATAGCCCAGTGTGGCTTTGCTATTCTTACTCTCACTGGACTCAGCAGACAGCACAGTGTGGCCTTGCTATTCTTACTCTCACTGGACTCAGCAGATAGCCCATTGTGGCTTTACTATTCTTACTGTCACTGGACTCAGCAGACAGTCCAGTGTGGCTTTGCTATTCTTACTCTCACTGGACTCAGCAGATAGCCCAGTGTGGCTTTACTATTCTTACTCTCACTGGACTCAGCAGATAGCTCAGTGTGGCTTTGCTATGAGAAAACAACACACACACTTATATTTTGACACTCTTTCAATGTTATGTTTCTGATTTTATTCGGTTATGGTTTCCCTACAGTCGCCATGTTTTTGAAGTAGATTTTCAGTTTCGTTCTGTTGTTCGTAGGACTTCAGTGATAGTTTTTTGTTAGATGATGGTATTGAAAACACTATTTCCATCCACTCAGACATGGCTCTTCATTACTCTGAAGTATTTAATGAAGGGTTAATCATCCTTGAAGACTAATTTTTACCACTTGGTGGTCGTTTTCTCCTAGATTCTCTCCTCCTTTCACCAGTTAGGACTAAAATAAACAATACCGTTATGAATTATTCGGGGTAATATCATACATTGTGGATAACCTTATGGAATTTGTTACTTAAAATAAAGACAAACTGACAGAAGGTGAATATTTCGTCTACAAACATATCCTAAACAATGTTCAACATGATAAACTTGGTGTGAGGTTGTCTGATGCTCTAAGAGGAATAGATGAAACGTTAGCGAGTAAATTTCTTCTTGCAAAACTTAGATTGTAAAAACAACTTGCTTTGGCTGTTTCATCAATAGGAATCGTAACAACAAGAAGGAAAGACAGTTCACGTAGAATACAAGTTACCTCTTAATTTATTTCATATTGGGCAGACTGGGCATTGAAAGAATTTGGAATGATAAACTGGGACGAATGCACCATGGCTCACGAAAATGCATTTGAAGATTTAGATTGTTTACTTGTTTGCAATTAAGCACAGAACAATACAATGGACTATTTGGTCAGATCTATTTCATTTGTTAAAACTTTTCATGCAATAGAGTGTAAGAAATTAAAGAGCTAACCATTACTTTGAAATATATAATAAATTTCTGAAGTTTCGTATTATAGACAGAAGTAGTAATAAAAGATTTTATACTCTCTGTTTAGAAGACTCAGAACAAGGTAATGTTTTATGGATCCCAGATCACATTCTGAAGTTGAAGACTGGTTCACTAATAATGTTGATGATAAATCGTGATCCTTCAAGGTTACATAACCTTGAAGTAATGTCACAAGTGTAGATGTTAAAACTTTACTACCACATGATGTTGAAGCAGCAGTTAGAATTGGTTATACCAAAGATTATGTCTTCATTCCAAGAATTCCTTTAGTACCAAGTGGTTATCGCTTTTAAATTTAGAAGGCTCCAATTCCCAGCTACAATTTGTTTAGAAATATCAATTATTAAGGAAAAAGGTCAAAGTTTAAAGGGTCAGTTCTATGTGGGAAGTTCAAGGGTTGGATCTCATAAAAAACTGTTAAACTATGTGTGTTTTTCTTATAGCAAAGCCACATCAGGCTATCTGCTGAATTCACCGAGGGGAATCGAACCCCTGATTTTGGCGTTGTGAATCCTGTTAATACTGTCAGAAGAAGTAACGATAGATATTGTGGTGTACCAAGGTTTAATTTGTATAATGTAGTTATTGTTTTGAAAATCAAGGATTTATATACAAAATTACAATTTTATAAAAACTGATTTTTGTTAAAAAATGTGTTTAAATGAAATGTCTTTGTTTTCAGATACGTGTTTCAAGTAATTTGGACATCTGTGTAGAAACGGATAACTCATCCGTGTAATTTGGACATCTGTGTAGAAACGGATAACTCATCCGTGTAATTTGGACATTTGTGTAGAAACGGATAACTCAGCTAACATAAAATAAAGCTAATGTTTTGGGACTGTGTTATTCAAAGAATATCTTTAAACAAAACTTCGACTCGTGATCCGAGGATAGCGGGTTCGATTCCTCGTCACACCAAACATGCTCACCCTTTCAGCCGTGGGGGCGTTAAAATTTAACGGTCAGTCCCACTATTCGTTGGTGAAAGAGTAGCCCAAGAGTTAGCTGTGGGTGGTGATGACTAGCTGTCTTCTCTCTTGTCTTACACTGCAAAATTAGGGACGACTAGCGCAGATAGTCCTCGTGTAGTTTTGCGCGAAAATAAAAAAGAAACAAACAAACAAAACTATATTTTAGCGTGTGTTTTCTTGTTCGTAGAAATGTGACCTTTTTTTATAATACGTTCATGTTGGCCTCGAGAAAAATTAAACGCTAACTTGTCCAAAAGTTGTTGTTTTTTATTTTGTTAACTATACCTGGTATCTTATCTTTTAACAAGAGTTCCTCTTCCGTTAGATAGGGGGAGCCTGTCTCTCCCCTTTTTTTATAAACAGTTGTAAAAATATCGATAATAAAATTGACTATAACTTAGTTTAACAAACCGATGACGTTGGATGTTGGATTTGACTTCTAAATGCACATATTTTAAAGTTGAAATTATATTCGACTTGCTGAACAACAGAAAATAGTTTGAAAATATATAATGAACTGTTTTACTCGCTGAACAACAGGGCGTGTTTGTTTTGTTTGTTTGTTTGTTTTTATTTCGCGCAAAGCTATACGAGGGCTATCTGCGCTAGACATCCCTAACTTAGCAGTGTAAGACAAGAGGAAAGGCAGCTAGTCATCACCACCCACAGCTAACTCTTTGGCTACTCTTTTACCAACGAATAGTGGGACTGACCGTTAAATTTTAACGCCCCCACGGCTGAAAGGGTGAGCATGTTTGGTGTGACGGGGATTCGAACTCGCTATCCTCGGATCACGAGTCGAAGTTTTGTTTAAAGATATTCTTTGAATAACACAGTCCCAAAACATTAGCTTTATTTTATGTTAGCTGAGTTATCCGTTTCTACACAGATGTCCAAATTACTTGAAACACGTATCTGACATTTCATTTAAACACATTTTAAACAAAAATCAGTTTTTATAAAATTGTAATTTTGTTTGTTTGTTTTTTTATTTCGCGCAAAGCTACATGAGATTAGAAGTCGGTTGCCTTAACCACTTGGCCATGCTGGGCTCACGTACATCAGATTGGGTTAGGTAAACTGAGCGGACAAAAGTATTTGAAGACGGAAGTCTTACTTATTGTCACATGTTATGCACTTCCAATAACTTAAAGTTGGTCCAGTTTGTTTGTTTTGGAATTTCGCACAAAGTTACTCGAGGGCTATCTGTGCTAGCAGTCCCTAATTTAGCAGTGTAAGACTAGAGGGAAGGCAGCTAGTCATCACCACCCACTGCTAACTCGTGGGCTACTCTTTTACCAACGAATAGTGGGATTTACCGTCACATTATAACGCCGCCACGGCTGAAAGGGGGAGCATGTTTGGCACGACGAGAATGCGAACCCGCAACCCTCAGGTTACGAGTCGCACGCCTTAACACGCTTGGCCATGCCGGGCCTAAGTTGGTCCAGTTTCAATCATACAGTTAATGTTCGTTAACTGTTTGTTTCTCTGCATGTTATAACGGTTGTACAGTGAAACAATTCTACAGACTAGCCTTATTTGTTATCATAAGTTTGTCAGGTGGGACTGCAAAAATCATGACAATACTTTGTTTTATTTTGATTACAAATCATAATTAAACAAATTGCAAGTGACTTTATCATTATCAGGACCATTAATAAAATTTTTGCTTTCTCAACTGGCTTTAAGTTATTCAGTAGTGTCTGCCTGTTGTTAAACAAAAACACAACGTGCTTAAAGGTGAAGTTTACAGAAAAAAAGGAAAACTTTGCAGTCAAAATAACTACTAATACTGATTAATTTTGCAGGTTCTCATTTTTAATAAAAAAAATATGTGCTAATAAATGAAACATAAAACTTGGTGCAGAAAGAGCCGTTTCCGAGCGGAGAGTGAACATTTCAGTTTTTACGTTTGCCACTAGGAAAAGTACTGTGACGTAATAGTTGCCAAAAAAACCGCCAACGTCAGCGCGTTGAATGTAAATGAACATAGCCAGTGCATACGGAGTAACAGAGGCGGAGTCTGTTTTGACTTTGTGTTCTGAACAGTGTTGAGTAGCACCATATCAATTCGAACCTACTCTGAACGAACCTAGAACAGTTACTTTTGACACAGATCTGACAAGTTCTAGTGATGAGGACAGTTCCACGAGCGAGAGTAGCGGAACTGTAAGTGATATTGAAGAAATAAGATTATATATTAAAACAACATGCTTTATGAGGTTTATGAGATTTACATTTAATATGACAATGTCAAAGTACTGTGTTAAGATTAATTTTATTATGATGAGTTATGGAAATATGTTATGGAGTTAATATTTGATTGTTTACAAGTGTACAATGTTTTTTTTTTTTAAATACATAACATGTACTCGATTACTTCAACATGTTCAAGACATTGTCTTATTTCAATTTACGTTGAAATGTTAAATTTGAAATATGGTATTCTTCAAACCTTTCCATATGTAAAAATGATACAAAAACATCTACAGAATGATCTACCAGCTTTTAAACTTGGAATATACTCTATTTGGGATAGATTTGTCCACTGTCTAGAATAGAAAATCAAGGTTTCACTGACTTTCAGGTGCCATAAATACAAAACACACTCATGAATGTGAAATGTGTATGTCTAGTTACATTCTTCAAAAACTTGTATTTTTTAAATTATTATATTATACCAGTTATTGTTTATTGCTTTATACTGCACATATATCTTTAAGTTTGTTCTTTTCGTGATTGCAAGGGATGACTTCAGAGGGGTGGAACCTGTATGCTGCAGACTGAGATCAGTCCTCAGGTCTACACGAGGAAAGATGGTGGGGACGATCCTGTCTACGGCCGATGTTTTCTTCGGTCTCAACCTGCCTGGCTTGAAACCCTCGGAATCCAAAACAGTGGGATCCGACACAAAACATGAGCGTTCAAAGTGATCTTGACAAAGCTTTGTATGGTGTGAAGGAGTCAAGTTTTTCCTATTAACCATCCGCACCCACTGTCGCCACCTTGCCGGTTCCTTCTCCTTGCACGGAAACGAAAAGAAGCTTTTGCCGAACCGCTCTTACAAACATAAGCAACGCAGTAAACCATCCTATCATAAAACAAACATAAAGTAGCAATATCAAGACAAAAAAAAAGTCTCACAAAGTATGTAATCCGAAAAAAGCACTGATAGATTTACATAAAACACCAGCACTGAAAGGAACAAAATGGTCGGCGCGCAACGAAGCGTGTTTGGCAACTATTACGTCATAATTGTAAAATGTCACGGAAACAGCCGAACGACCGAGAGGAACTTGAGTTCGAGGACCGCATATTTTGTTTCATTTTTTACTCAAAAACTAAAGTGTTTAAAAATATGGCAACCACACAGGAATTATACCTAACCAAAGTACAGTTTCTAAAGCAATTATTATGTTTGTTGAAAATTCACCTTTAACAGGCATCATCTCGTTCATAGTAAAATGAAGTTTGCTATGATGCGTGTGTGTGTTTTTTCTTATTGCAAAGCCACATTGGGCTATCTGCAGAGCCCACACAGGGGAATCAAACCTCTGCTTTTAGCGTTGTAAATCCGTAGTCTAACCGCTGTACTAGCGGGGGACGTTTGCTATTGACTGCCACATTTATAAACAGGCATCATCTTCTTCCCAGTACACTAAATTTTGCCAAGTTCTACATGTTTTTCTAGAGAAAAAAAATGTATTTTCAAAATATATGTTTATTCTATCTCTTTTTTCTTTTTTGAAATTCGTGTTTCCACATACGACTAACTCAGTTCTGTAAGAGAAAACAAAAACTATCTCACGACGAAATCTTAAAACACTAGATTCTAAGAAAGTCCCTTAAAAGTTTCCAGTCAATACAGGAAGTAATGTTATAAGATAAAGGCTGGACGAATCTAAAACAAGCATGCTTTAGTACAATTGGCGACCTATATCCGTGATATATGTGTTCAATAACAATTTAATTTCATTACCTAAAATGTAGTAATACTTATATCTCATTCCCTCTGTTTAACTATTTTATATTCTGTTATAATACCAGTACCACGAATGTATGTTTAACTGTACAGATAAACTCAATCAAACGTTTAGTAAGACAAAATACGTCTTATTATATTATTGAAAAAAAAACATACACCGCAAATGCGTTTTAGTCAATATTATATCAAGATCTTCGTTGGAGTTTGTTTGTATTGTCAAACATACGTTAATAGCGTTCGTATTATAATAGATGGACACCAAATAAGTGCACATAACTTATCAATAAATTTTAAAACCAATATGCTTAAAAGCATGAAACAGATGGTCAGCACCAACCACAAACATTATGTATTTACACTGAAAACTATCTGTATAGACATGTACATGGTCTAAGCTATTAGGCTTAACAGTTGACTTGGTAAATACCCCTCTTCTTCACCATAGCCCCCCTCCCAACACAGTGACTCAGGAGAAACTTAATCTACTTATCATAATTACAGGAAGCATTATTGTTGTTATTTTCATTTCGCGCAAAGATACACGAGGGCTATCTGCACTAGCCGTCCCTAATTTAGTAGACTAGAAGGAAGATAACTGGTCATCATCACCTATACGCAACTCTTGAGCAACTATTTTTACCAATGAATAGTGGGACTGACTCAAGTTCAGACGCATAACATTAATCCTTTAGAAGGAAAAGGCTTTCCAATACAAAATAACGTGATTTATTATGACAAAGATACAACGCAAAGAGCCTAGATCAGCAGTGTAAAACACATGTATTTCTGAGTGTATCTAATTTATTTCCAATCTTTCAGCGAAAGGGGTTTAACAAACTAAAATGTTTTTATTTAAACATTGCTTTGTAAGTTTGTATTCGTATGGACGGCCTCCAATGTTATTCAGTTATCAAGTTAACTTTCTAGCCTGATGAAATCTATCCCCCAGGATATTCATTGTGATATTCCACTGACCGTAGTACACACTTCCTGTGGTATCTGTAAGTGTGTGTAAACTATAACCAAAGGTGGTTTCACTTCAAGGTAAACATGTTTAACAAAGTCTGTGTTTTATTTTCAATACTCTATGTTTTATTTAACCGGTTTCTTAGCATCGCAGCCATTCAGTAAGGCCTGGCATGACAGGGGGGTTAAGACGTTCGACCCTTAATCTGTGGATCGTGGGTTCGAATCCCCGTCGCATCAAACATGCTCGCCCTTTCAGCTGTGGGGGCGTTATAATGTTATAGTTAATCCCACTATTCGTTGGTAAAAAAGTAGCCCACGAATTGGCGATGGGTGGTGATGACTAGCTGCTTTCCCTCTAGTCTTACATTACTAAATTAGAGACGGCTAGCGCAGATAGCCCTTGAGCAGCTTTGCGCGAAATTCAAAAAACAAACAGACATTCAGTATAGAAACAAGAAAACAGTTTTTGGAAATTAACAAAAGCCAAAATATCTGTGTAACATATTCAAGTTTGTTTTTTTTAAATCTAAATTGTTTTATTTTTCATCTTTTTGATAATTCAAGTTACAGAATAAAATACTAAATACGGAAAATAATACTTTGCCTTGAATAATATTCGTAACAGAGATATGCAAAGATTTGTTAAATATCCATATCGTTCACAATTCAGACACTATTTAACGACAACAGCAGACAGTTCCAGTTCATGTACTCCAAATATTTGATACAAGAAAGTAATGGATACTCAAGGTTTGATCAGTGTGCATGGGGTTATTCGCTTTACTTCTTCTTTATGGGTATTTGGGTATGTTGATAATTATATACCCAGGAGGGTCAGGTGCAAAAAAACCTCTTCCTCCATCCCTAACTTCAATTCTCAGCTACAACTATGATAAAGTTGTAGTGTTTGAGGGCCAGAGTAACCCGCACTTACTCTGGCTCTTTTCAGAGCAATGTCCATATATTGTCTACAATGGCCTAATTATTTTTTTAAAAATCAATTTATATAAAACTATTTAAAACTATGTATATAACACTAAATCTAAAAGTCTGGTGTTTGGTAGCCTGCTTAATTTATATTTGTTAAATATATAAGAGAGAGGTACTTAGGACGATGGCCTGGCATGGCCAAGCGCGTAAGGCGTGCGACTTGTAATCCGAGGGTCACGGGTTCGCGCCCACGTCGCGCCAAACATGCTCGCCCTCCCAGCCGTGGGGGCGTTATAATGTGACGGTCAATCCCACTATTCGTTTGTAAAAGAGTAGCCCAAGAGTTGGCGGTGGGTGGTGATGACTAGCTGCCTTCCTTCTAGTCTTACACTGCTAAATTAGGGACGGCTCGGTGCAGCGGGCTAACAACCTACTCACTTAAATACCTGTTGAAGAATCCGCAAGCGATTGCGGCCCTATGTTCCTTGACGGAATTTAATGGTGATAACTAACTTAGGACTATGTTCATCTACGTGATATCTATCGAGGTCACACAATAAATAATTTGTATTAAAATAATTTAGGGCGTTATGCAAGAATCTATTGGATAATGTTTTTATGTTTGCATACGTGTGTATGAATATTGATAAAGTTCTGCGCGGTATTTTATAAGGTGAGGTTATGATCGAAATTTGTATATTCTTTTTTTGTGATGTACTTGACCAGGCTGGACATGTGTATTATATAAGGGTCTAATGTATGTTTTGTAGATTTGTATTATATTATCTGGAGAAGTGCCTTGACTTTTAACCGACAGGTTTCTTGCATAATTTGCTATTTTTCAGATTTTAATCAGTATGCTGTATCCACGTTAACTTGGTAGCGTAGGTTAAACCTAAAAATTTTGCCGAGGTAGCATTCTGTAAAAGCGATACCTTCTTGTATAACATAGGTGGATTTTTCTATTTTTTTTAGTTTATTTTATCTGGAAGTGTTATTTATGGTTTACTTGTGTGTTTTCTTAGAGCAAAGTCACATCGGGCTATCTGCTGAGCCCACCGAGGGGAATCGAACCCCTTATTTTAGCGTTGTGAAGCCGTAGACATACCGCTGTACTAGCGGCGAGCACTACGGCATACTAAAAGTACATCTAAAACTGGCGCCAAAATCTATGGACTCCTATTCTATGAGCACTACGTTGCCTAACGGCTTTGAAGTTAAAAAAATTAAATCGGACAATAAAGTATCTTTTTTAAAAGGGAAAAACTTTGAAAATATTCATTCGGTCCATTAAACAAAAAGAAAATAACAGAATAAAACGTTTACTTATTGATTTCACTTACATACTAATCGTTTTGATTTCTAACATGATTATTGTTGAAATTTATTCTTAGTCTCAAATTATTAGTTTCTTAAATATAAAGTCCAAAGGTTTTGGCGCATATTTTATACGTACCTTACGTATACTAACGACAACTTTAATAAAACAGTAATGTGAAGTAAGACAAAGCCCTCCCAGTGGCTCAACGGTGTGTCTGCGGACTTACAACGCTAAAAACCGGGTTTCGATACCCGTTGTGGGCAGAGAAAAAATAGCCCATTATGTAGCTTTGTGCTTAATTCAAAACAACAAATAGTTAGGACAAAATAAATACAGTATTTTTCAAAAATAATATCCTTAGTATGTGGAATTTGTTTATTCTATTATAAAAATTGTATTGTTGAAAATAATTTAATGTTAATGACTTGTAATTACACTTTCATTTTAAAATGTCAGTAATAAGCTATTTTGATACTTTAGTTTTCAAAACAAATTAAAAATAAATTTAAAACAAAACCCAAATATTTATATAAAACTTACTTTTCAAAACGTCTTTAGTTTTTGCACAGATGTTACGAACAGTTAGTTAAAAAAAACCTAATGATTCACGTTTTTGGTACATTTAGAACAAGTAAAATAACAATGTTTAATTAAGAGATCCTAATGACAAAGAGATTAACTGAGCTGAAGTTATCACGATTACCCACTGAATATTACTTCATTTGTTCATGCAAGCGGACCCGATTAGCTCCTAAGCTTCAGCAAATAATACAGTATAATGACGTACGGTTTAGAAATAATTCGTAACATCAATGCATTTTTTAATTATAGATTCATTTTAAAATTATACAAAAAATTTAAAATTACGAGCAAAGGTTCGATATGAAGTTGCAATAGATGAAACTTCTCTATATAATACACCTTTAACAAAGTTGGACTCAGGCCTGAATATCTCAAAAAAGGTTTGTTTATTGAATTTCGCGCAAAGCTACACGAGGGCTATCTCCGCTAACCGTCTATAATTTAGAAGACCAGAGGGAAGTCAGCTATTAATCACCATTTACCGTCAACTCTTTGACCAACTAATAGTGGTAGTGTGATTAAGCACAACATTATACCGCCCTCACGGCTTAGAGACCAAGCATATTTGGTGTTGCGGGGATTCGAACCTACAACCTTCAGTTTACGAGTCAATCACCATAACCACCTGGCCAAGTCAGAGACAGTGTTCAAGTTGTATAATAACGACGCAAAATAAATTAAGCAATATTCGTGTGAAAGTCGATATTTTTTGTTTAGAATAAAAGATGGATATCATCCAGTTCTTGACGACTTAGAATATATAGTACTGCCTTATTCATTATACCACCACCAACTGTAACGCTGTGCTATCTTGGCTCGCAAAGAATTAGAAACTGCTGGCTATCACCGTACTCCGCAGAGATTACATCTATATGGCCATAAATGACGTTATTACAAAAGAAAAGGCAAGACGATCCAAGAAACGTTTAAAGGTGAAACTAAGCGACTTCTCAGTGTCAGATGGGATGTTGCGAACTGCAGTAGATTTAGAATAAGGTTTGGTCTTAAACATTAAGTTTTATACCGATTGGAGCGCTTACAAACGACTATTCCAGGAAATGTAATAGGTATTCTGAAAGCTTTACATTACGTTCGAGAAGAGGCTGAAACCAAACGAAGCGGGCTGAAGTTTATGTAAACATAAGGGTATTTTGTTTCTTAAATATGGGAAAGTTTGTATTCATATTTTATCTTATATTATCGGTGCTCTTTTTATATCTATTTCCCTTCTCTAAATAAAGTTATTTTAGCGATTGCTTTAGTAGTCGTGTTGAAAATGTATTTTGACAACGTGAGTCCCTTTTGAACCACTTGGTTATAGCGCCTATATCGCCCTCTAGTGTACATAGCTCTCGATGGTAGCGCATTAACAAGGCAGTACCGTATTTCTTCCTTTTACTTATAACTGTGCCTTAACCAGTAACTTTGAATAAGTCTTATTTAATCAATCAAAAACAAAGTGAAAAACTTTGTATTACGAAAAATGACTGATGTCCAATGTTTCAATGTATACCTCGTTTCTGATGGCTTTATATTAAACATGTTTAAAATCAGAGGAAGGGCTTACCAGCCCGAAACGCCTAGAGCATCAAAACATCTATTTAACGTTAACATTGACACAATTAACGAATTGACACCATCAAGAGAACGAGCTTTAATTAATAACAACGAAATTAACCTCCAAGTTTCACATTGTTGAGTAAATTAGTAGTTATTTTTATTTTCTAGTTCATTTTATAGGCCTAACTACAAGAATAAGTTAAGCGTAACAATGAATAGAAAGAAGTTTATTTTCCAGTAGTTTCTCAATGCATACATTTGCGAGGAAAAGCACGTATTGCCGTGCAGAAAATTGTAACTACAAAATTACGTAAAAACTTTAATTTTAACATCAGGACGATATTTTACAGCTTAGTACTTTTTATTTAAAAAGGCAATGACTGGTGTGTGTGAAGTTATGCAAGCAATAATGCAACAATCCAGTTTTCTCCAATTAATTCATTTGTTACAGAAATCACTTGCATTTGTCAATTGAACACATTTTCATTTCATAATACTCTCCAAAGATTCAAAAATACACATTTCACCACACGTGTGTCCATTTAAAAAATTATATATATCACATTAAGCTAATTTGGACAAAAATATATTCAAAAACATACGTTTTTATTACTTTTAAATTATTTCTAAAAATCAAATTTATATGACACTTATAAGTAATAGAATGCATCACAAATGATAAACAGTTTAAAGTGAATTTTGTTTTTTCTCAGTTGTACTTTCACACTACATGAACAACTGCTAATAACATTATTTTGTTATTACATGTTCAATGTATTTTACTTACATACAGCAATTAGACTTAACTGTAATTTTATTTTAAATTCAAATATACTGTAACACTGGTGCAACACATTTGACTTTTTTTATTTGCACTTAAAATGGAAAAACTAAAACCTCAAATTCTGTTAAAATCATACAGCATTAATGGGGTTAAAATTTAAAATCTGGTAGCTGGTCACCTACTTAACTTCAATATAAAGAAAGAAATCAATGATTTACCCCATTTGTTGTGTATCCTTTGATTTACTGTTTCATCAATAACTCACAAAATCCAGATCATTGATTAAAATGCAATTAGAAACATCCCTCATAATTCATGTCTTTTATGGAATATGTCTGTAGTTTCAACTCACATCCTTTGTCTGACACACTCACAACTGTGACATTTTTTCAAAACTACAAATTCATCACTCTAGTTCTTCTCAACTATAAACTCTTGTGGATTTATTTTTTCAACAATATCTTTTGTGATTAGATGCTGATTTTAAGAGAATGCCTGATACACAAATTAAATAACTACCAGCTATTAATGTGCTCTTTAAATCTAAAAGTCAGAAAAATGAAAGAACAAACATCTTTATTATGTCCAAGTCTGTGAAGGAGATTCAATCTTAATTCAATGTTTTGCTTGAAACAACAAAAAGAGTAGTATGTATTTTGTATCTGAGGTTCTTCACCCATTATAGAAGGGACATAAAACTGAATTCAAACAATGTTAAAAGTAAAATATATAAAACATTCAAGAAATGTAGTCATAACTTACATTTTAAGAGATGTAACTTTTTGACCACACATTTTTTTAAAGTATTACAGGAATAAATAAAGCAGTCAAATCATTAAATCCTATGTTTTGTGTACTTCACATCCTTAGAGTACACATCAAAAACAAAACCCAGTTTGTTTACACAAAGTGAACAAACTAATACAAGTAACAGAGAAAACAAACAATACATGAGGATATTAAACTTAAAAACAAATTAAAATAAAATAACTTATATATGTACATCAACACATTTTTAAATCATACTATAATAAAAAAAAAAAAAATCGCATAATTATGACCAATCAATGAAGGAGAAATATTAGTTTTGTAATTCTTTCAGGCTCTAAACACTGCACCTTTATTACAACCTAAGTAATCTCTTTATAGTAATGATTCTAAATTGTTTACTAGATAATACATTGTTTAAATTACTCACGTACATTTCACAACAAAATATTTGTAACAACATCCACTAAAGATAAAACTTAAATAGTACAATTTAATAAACAACTATGCCTTTCAACAGCAGTAGCTATTTTAAGTTTTGCCTATAGCTGGGAAATAAGAGCTGAAGGACAACTGAACTTGACCAATGGGGACCTCTGGTAGTGAAATAATTCATGTAATATTTTCTTAGCTAGATAACTATGTAGTAGATTATACCAGTCCAGAGTTAAACTATAACAAATAAATAGTTCAAGTGATATTTACTTAACTATAATTTAAATTAAACTTTGTCTTTTCTACTGCTAAATTCTGAATATAAATAACCATATAATGTCCCTCCTTTCACAAAATCTTAGGTAAGTCACAGGAGGAACAACAAAACATGGACACAAAAGTAAAGCCACTGATGCATATGAAACTGAGCAAAAATAGCAACACTTCATTATCAAATTGGTAAATATAATAATGAATAGATAAGTTACATTATAAATATGACAGTTAAGCAATGTAACAAGTTACGATGGTGAATAAAAGTTTGTTTCTTTTTTGAATTTCACTCAAAGTTACATGAGAGCTATCTGGGCTAGCTGTCCCTAATTTAGTAGTGTAAGACTAGAAGGAAGACAACTAGTCATCACTGCCCACTTCCAACGTTTGGGCAACTCTTTTACCAACAAATAGCAGGATTGACTGCCACATTATAATGCCCCCACGGCTGAAAGGTGAGCATGTTTGGTTTGATGAGGATTCGAACCCACAACCCTCGGATTACAAGCTGAGTGCCTTAACAACCTGGCCATGCCAAGCCATAAATAACAGTTTATACTATTGACATGAATGCAAAACAACGTTTTTAAACATCCGTATCCCTCTTAGTAATTTCTTAAACGCTAACTTAGAGGTAACCTAGACAGAAAATATGACCCACTATAAAAATGTTCGAGACATTTAATATAAGCTCTGTGTATACGTTTTAATATATACATATTTTAGGACCCACCTGTTTTTCATATTTAAACAAAAGTTATCTATTCAATGAATTCATGCTTTTTCAGTTTACCTACTTCTGTTTAATATGAAATTATTGTAACAAACAGAAAAAAAAAAAGCTTTGTTATACCCCAAGGTTCCAAACTATGTAACAAAATATTTGTATTTTACATTAAAAATTTACAAAAGTATTAAAGTTCATTAAAAAAAACAACAGACAGTGTTCAAACACTAACCTGTTGAGAAGTGCAAAATATTGTTTATGATTTTTGCCATCATTTGAATAAAAACTTGCACAACTTTCTATAATAAATGTCAGAATTTTTTCACTTTTAAACAAACATTTTCACTCTGTGAATAAGAAATCAAGTAAAATATAAAAAATAATTGAAATTCATATTACTACGTAACAGTAAACCTGATGTGTGAAATGATAACTAAAAAAACTTAGAATTTATATTGTCATTCACACTATTTACTTTAGCACACTTTAACATCAGTGGTTGTTCTCAGTCAACTAGAGATCAGAACAACTGCCAGTTCTTAACTTTTAATCAGTTTAGATACAAACATTTATGAACCAATTTCCATTGAATCCCAACATCAAGATTTGAAGTGTCCAAAGTAGTAAAATAGTCTTTTTTATTAATTGCATTCAAATTCTGCCCCCTCTTTTATAAATAATTCATTTTTTATGGAAGGTCAGTTATCTTTTCCATTTATTTTCTACACACATTCTACAGGTACTTTAATTATCCTTTAATCTTGTACTAAATAACCATTTCTCTTCTAACATTTTTCCCTACAGACAGCTTGTTTAACTTTAAAAACAATGTAACAATTTAATGAGCTAATACTGTGACATCATTGTACTGCTCTTCATATCAAATTCCCTCATTTCTTGAATAACTAAAAATATGTTGATTTGATAAAATAAAAAGAACAAGAAAAACAAACAAAATAGCTGCAAGTATATGTTATTTTTTCCCAATTTTCCGTTATTTGAGACTGTACCTTTTTGAATAATGACAACTTCTGAAATATGGCACAGGACAGTACACCGGTTATTGGAAGCTTAAATTTGCATATCATACTAAACCATACCAAAGCAGCATCCAAAAAGAAACAAAATTATCTAGATAACACAAAGACTGACTTTATAAAGCAGCATAATATACCTTCTCTACAGCACTGACACTCTGCTTTGCTTGATGTTAACCAAAAACTGTTTGTGAATATATATTTGTTCTGTTCAATGAAACGTGATGGTAGTCGTAACTTTTATATTTTTACTAGTAAGCACTGCTGTGGTTCTTATGATGCTTATTCAACATTTAATAACCACAAATGAACCTGTGACAACCTTATGGGAAGCTGTCCTCTTCACAACAGATATGAAGAACTAGCCACATTCTTCAACAAAGCTAGGTTTCAAAGTTCATTATGATTTTGCTTGCTGGAAGAAAATCTGAAAAATTACAAAACTGAGATAAAGGATTTCTTAGGGTAAAAATATCATTAAACAAAATGTCATCAACACTTAGGTAAAGAGCGAGTGTAATTTTAATATTTTATGACTATAGTTAAGCATCATTACTTCTTGTTATATCTTTCAGTTACTACTTTGCTTTACCTTATTTAAGTTAAGTAACCTTATTGTTTATATTTCAGTTCAATAGTTCACATATGTGGCTCCCTCTTTTATGGTACATTCATCTGCTGAGCCTCAAACAGCTACAACATATTAACCTTAGTTAGTAAACAGAAGGAAAAATTCCCATTTGCCACAAGCAGAAACTTCGCTTTACAAATTAATTTTCCTGGTCACTGTTAGACACTTGTTATAATCATTACTTAATTAACCACTGTCATTCTGTTAATTAATTTCTCAAGGCAGTTGACCATAAAAAGTTTCTAGATCAAAGCCAGAAAGAAAAGACAATGTAATATATGTATCAAAAGACATTTGCTTACAAGTTATACCTAAGCTCTCGAGACATTTTAACACAAACCAGAACTACAATTACCACTTTTCTGAAGTTTTAACTGAACATTGATAACATACCCTTAGATAACTCTTAAAAACCTTTGGTTCTGACTTCAAGGCTTGACAATAATCTGTTATTTTCTCTGGCATGATATTCAGTGTGGGAAGATACTGTGTAAGAAGATAGTTTGCAAACTCATTTCCCTAGAAAATGAAACATGAGGAAGGGCAGATATAGAGTCATCAAAATCAGAAAATGTTTAAAAGTACTAAGATGAAAACACAAGAGGTCAATTATTAAATTACAAATTGTGCACAGAACAAATACGAAGGACATACTATGCATGGTAAGCATATTATAGAAACAACATGTAACTGTGTTCCTACATAAACAAAATTAACCATAGAACAAAATTTACTAACTAATGCACTTCCCAAATCTTAAGTAATTCATTTTCCACTAAATTCTAAGGAAAAAAAAATCACAATAGCAGGCCAAGGTACATTGGGTGGAGAAAAAAACGTAGACATGTTTGTAAATGTTGTTAATTTATCTTTTATTATGTAGCAGAAAAAGTGTAAAACTACATGTTTTTAGAATGTACTAAAAACATATGTTCAAATATGATCTCAAATCCTAATTTCAACACTGGTTTTTTCAAGTACCAGAACTTTTCATGACTTTAAGTTACACTTTCTCAAAAAAAATATGTGAACTGATGTAGTTTCTTACAGCTTATTCCATGTTTCTGTGCAACTGTGGAAACATTAAAAGATATCTTAGATATAAGATAACTGATATTATGGAATAGCCACGTCAATTATCCAATATCAACCAGACTGACAATTTAAGAGCTCAGTTAAACCGATTAATGAAAGACAGTAGGCCAAACAAGGAAAATAAATTTTTTGAAGGATTCAGAGAAGGATGGAAGTCAATCACTCAGGAATATCTGTACAAACGTGTCATGTTGATGTGAAGCAGTACTGACGTCCAAGGGAATAATGACTAAATAATAACTTGTGAAACTGGTTTGTGTTATTTTTAGTTTCATTTTTGTTTGTTTATTACAGAGAAACTTATTTGATCAATTTGTAGATTAATTGGAATAAGAAAACTACAGAAAGAAACTACAACAGGTGTACAATACCTTTGATGAGAAAATGTAACTAAAATCATAAAAAGTTCAGGTATGTACAATAGTCAGCGTTAAAACTAGCATTTTAGATCATATTTGAACAGATCTCATCAAGTGTGTTCTATAAATATATATATAGTTTTACAACATTAAGGAGACCACTTTTTTTTGTCAACCCCCTGTACCTATGTACATTCACACAAATTTATAAAGGTTGGATGTTTTTTTTAAAGAACCTAAACTTAATTAATATTCACTAAAACTGTAACACGAACTTCAGGTAAGTCTACAATCAATAAATAGTTTTACTTGCAAATACTTTTCAGTTGCAACAACACTTCTTGAGTCTTCTAATTGTTTAATTACGATACTCTATTTGGTTCTTAGATGTTCTTGTGTGTTCACAATACTCTCTGAAATTCATATTTTCAGCAACAAATACTAGCATCATACTTGTTAACTTTCCTCTGTCTAATGAGATATAATCACGCAAACTGACTAAAAGAAACAGGTAACAGATTACAAAGACCAGTTATCAAACATCCACTTCCTTCAGTTTTTCTCTACACCATGGCTAATTATACAGGATTTTGTACACTGGTCAAAATGCTATTTTTATAAAACTATATTTTGTTGTTTTTCTACCTTTCATAAATAAGAGGTGGAAACTTCACACAGTCTCCCCCTTTTAGGACAGGCTAAGTTTACAGGAGGTGTATAAATTTAATCATTAAAATTATACTTGTTATATGACATTAGTGTTAGATCTATTATATTTTACACTTAAAATTTTTTATTTAGTCCCTTAAAGATTTCCATAAAATAGAACAGTGGATAATGAAAGTATTTCAACAACACTATTTCACACATCCATTACAGACATGTTTTGCTCAAATCATAGTTGACTACTGTGCTTATTTCAGATGGTCTGAAGAACTCTGGATTGAATGAAACATTGTCAGCATAGTTAGAATACAATACTCTTCCAATTCTTAAACATACCCAAGAGACTACGTAAAGAATGTAGTGTCAGAAACGTAATAGGGCTAAAAGTAATACTTTTGTTCTATTCTCAGTTTCCAAGCTTTCATTCAGTGAACTATGTACTTGAAACTAATCCAAAAGAGCTGGGAAAAAATAGTTTATAATCAAAACTCTAGAGACATTTACGTTTTTAGCTAAGCCTATAAAACCTGTCACCATTATTTAGCTGTTGATCACAAGAGATATTTATAACGTCTACTAAATCAAACATTACTCACCCTCTTTTGATATATTGTTCGTAAACACAGTGCACTCTCGGACAGGGCCTAAAAATGGAACTTATTACTACTTTTATTTTAAGACTGACATTTTTGTTTCATTAAGAAATTCCTGTAAATGGTAGTAGTAGCAGTACAAGTAACAAATACACTGTATGAATATGTATACATATACATTTCACAACTACATAGCACGACACAGAGAAACAAACTAATTTATATTATGTATTATTTGGTTGAACTAAAGAAAAGAGGTTAAGTTTTACTGTATTAATACAGAACTATATATAGTCATGAAAGATGTGTATTCTACTATACAATTAGGACATTTTGAAAAGGATCCAATGATGTGTGTTAAATCTTTGTACATATAATCAAACAGCACCTACAGCCTTTCTGCTTTTAAACATATAACTTGTACCAAACACTAATAATACTAAACAGCATAAAATACATACAGAAAGTTTTAAAATATTGGTCTAAATTTATTAGACTTGTAGTCCTATATTAGTTTTTTTGTACTAACTATACATGATCTCTGCAAATTGTATGTTTAATGAAACGTTAATAACAACCAGTTTATGGTGTTTACTTACTAATATTGTTTGAGCATCTGTGAGGTCAAAGGTCTCTTTTAAAGGTGCAACAAAACATGCTGGGACAATAGATTTGTACATAAACTCCACAAATGCTGCTTCCCCATCAGGCCCACCTAGGTATACACCATCATCCTTACAAAAACTCCAAAGCAAATAAAATGTCAATTTTTTTTTAACCAAGATCTGAACATTCATACAATTATTTTACTTCTTTATTTTGAGAAGTTTATTGAAAGTTTGTTACTCTAGATTTAGTAATTCTTTGTTTTTTTCTGAATTATACAGCAATTTTGTAGCTATCTAATTTAATAAAAATAACAACTAGATACTAACAAATCCAATGGATATAAACAAGTGATATAATCATACAATCCAAGAATTTACTATTTTTTGATAGCTTAAGGAACTCCAAGATATGGTCTTGTATGATTTTGATCAATATGTTTTAGAAATAGAGGGTTATAGGCTGTTTAATAGGGATATAGTATTAGAGAGGTTGGGTTGAGAGGTGGCTTTACATGTAAAGTGCAAGTTACATTCTGTTGAAGTTGAAAATATTAAAGATAATAGCAGGAAAATGAATCAAATTGAGTTTCTATAAAGTGGGTATAAAGGAAAAAACCTTTTTAGTGGTAATTTGTTACAAACCACCAGATGATACTGATGAAATTAATGAGAAACTTTATAATGAGATAAAGATGTTAAATGTTAATGAAGTGACTTATTTCAGGCATATAAACTGGGAAATGCTGGAGTAAAACTGTGAGGGAGAAAGGTTTTCGAAAACTGTTCAGGTTGGCTTTTTCACCAATTAGTCAAGGAACCTACTAGAAACAATGTTATTTTAGACTTATTGTTAATTTCTAATATAGAAATGATTGAGAGGATGGAAACATCTGGGCATTGCTTTATTTGGTTCAACATTCTGATCAATATGGAGATAATAAATAACATTTTGGTTACAAATTTAAAAAGGTTAATTTTGAAGGTAAATGACAAGAATTATCTGTTGTGAATTGGGTAGCTGTTATTTGATGACACTGATCGGATGTGGAAAACTTCAAGATAAAGTGTTAAATATTCCAGGTAAATATATTCTTTATAGAAAGATTAGGGAAGCTGTAAGTAAAAAAAAACCAGGTTAACTCACAAAGGGTATAAGGATAAAAGCATTATAAATTTAAATTGACTGGTATGACAGGAGAGTTAGGAGATTATAGCAGTTCATGAAACAGGAAATTAAGACATAAAAAGGACCTATGAGAAAATGTTGACTAAAAATTAAAAATTAACAGTAAGGATTTTTTTAAATACATTAACGGTAAAACCCTTGAGGGATGATAAAGGAAGGTATTTGATGGTTAAGAGATGGCTGGGCTATCAAATTTTGCTTTTTTATTAATGAAGATTTAATCAATGTTCCACATTTTGATCAGTTGATAAACAGAAATGAGATCAAACAAGATGACTGCATTAATTCTGAACTGGTTAAGGAAAAAAAACAAATTTAAAAACGTTAAATCTTCTGGACTAATGATATTTTCCCAAGGGTTTTGAAGATGATTAAAGATTGGATATACGAGCCAATTGATAATTGTTTTGTCAAACCTTGAGTAGTGGGCAGGAAACAGAGGACTGGAAGTTAGTTAATGTAACTCCCTTTCAGTAATTATAGACCCATTAATCTTACATCAGTTGGGAGAAAAGTTGTGGAAAGTCTGTTGAAAGATGCTTTTAAAGTTACTTAACAGAGTTTAAAATTACATTGGATAGTTAACATAGTTTTACTGAGGGAAAACCTTGTCTTTCAAATCTTTCAATATTCTTTGAAAAGGTTACTGCTTATGTAGCTGAGGATAAAGATGTAGATCTGGTGTATCTGGATTTTCAGAAAGCACTTGATGAAGTGTCACATAAAAGGTTAGTAAAGAAAGTTACATCTATAGATATAGGGGACAAGTTCACTAATTGGATAGAAGAGTAGCTTTATGGAATAAAGCAGAGGGTTGTTACAAATTAAGTTCAGTTACACTGGATTAATGTCACAAGTGAGGTTCCTCAGGGCTCAATCTCAGGATCTTTCCTCTTTTTGGCTGAGATCAGTTGCATAGATGAAGGAATAGTTGATAAGTTACTTTAATTTACAGATGATATTAAGGTTTTGGGTTTTGCTAGCTCTGAAGAGGATGCTGCTACTTTACAAAAGGATTTAGATAATTTAGTGAGTTGGACAAATAAATGATAGAAGGGTTTTAATTATGCAAGATAATGTATACAGGTTATCATACTTTGAATTATAAGTATAATTTGGATGGGAATATCCTTAACAGTATCATGAAAGAAAGGGATCTTGATGTAATAGTGGTTGATTAGTCTTTAGAGCCATCCAAGCAGTGTGCTGTTATCAGCGGTACAACAAACAGGATTTTAGATTGCATCTTCAGAAATATTGAATACAAGTCTAAAGATGTTAAAATTTCGTTGTATAGGTCACTGGCTAGGCTAAATTTAAAATTGCATGTTCACTATTGAACTCTTCACCTTAGGAAAGATATTGAAGTGTTGAAAATGTTTCATAGAACAGTCACTAAAATGGTGCCTAGGATGGAATGGTTGTCTTCCGAGGAGAGGGAGATCCAATTGTGGTGTTTAAGATTGTAAAGGGAACTGATAGTGTTAATGAGTGATCTATTTTTCATATTTAACTGTGAGAATAGTAGGACTAAAGGACACAAATATAAATTTTGTCAGGGTAGAAGAGATTTACAGTTACAACAGTTTTATTTTTCAAACAGCATGGTTGGTCTTTGGAATGGGTTATCTTCAGATGTTGTAGAAGCAATAAATTTAAATGAATTTAGGTAAATTTAAGTGAGCTTAAGAAAAAGTTTGATGTGTAAGTTAATGTTAATATTTTTGAAACTATTTTCATTTAGTTTAAAGTGTGGAACAGTCAAGATGGACCAGTAAATCCCATACTGTTCCAAAACCTTATGTTATGATTTTAACAAATCACACACACACACAAATATAAAGTAATATATTTATATTATCATTAATTTATAACCACACCTCATACCAGGAACTGAAAATGTTATTTCTATAGTTATGAAAAATACTTTGATTTTCTTTTTAACCAGAACAAGAACAATTTATTTTTGTTGAGAAAAATTACCATCAATCATAACAAGAAAATTAATTATGATTAAGAAACAGTTGAATAAAATGTGAAATTGATTTGCTTGTATTTTTCATAAAGCTACACAGAAATGAATGCCAACTACTGGGCTACTCTTGTTAGATTGATATAAAATAGGGTTTAATAGTCAGTGTTATAATGGATTCTCAACAGTAATTATCCACATGCATTTCCTCCATATTAATTATAACATACCCCAAAATTCAACCATTTTCCTGAGAATGCTGAAACATGTCTTCTGAGCCTGAAAAATGTACATATTTGGGTCTATGAAAAAGTGCCAATTTTTCTGAACAATACATAGAAATTAATGAAGTATGAACAATATAAATGTTTGTGTTCACTCAATACAACTAAGTTAACCAAGCTCTGTTGCTATGGTTACAACCACTATGGGTTGTTCAACATGCCTGATCTGTGCTAGTTTATGAAATATTTCAACAAATTTGTACAACTAAGTCACTTCTTATAATTGCAAGGTAGTTTTTTTTATCCATGATTAAACCGGAAAATAATGTAATAAAAAAAGATAATTAACACTGATATGGATATTTTAGTTTTGTGCTCTATCAAGTTAGAAAAAATGTTTTCTCAATCCATTTTTAAGAGTGCTTATTTAGAAACTTTAGTACATAGCAAAAGTACGATAAATTTAGTTGATGTGTTTACAGGTCAAAATCTATAGCCAAAACATTTTTGACAATCAGATAAACTATACAGGTTTAGACAAGCTGAAAAACATCAGAGGGCTACAATATTATGAAACATAACTGACTAAAAATGTCCTAAATAAACTAAGTAACACTGTGAAATGAGGTCCATATTATTTAAAATTATAACACGCATTATCTGAGGATATTTGTCATGAACTAACAGATTATGTTGCTGCTTCTCTGAATTTTAATTTAATAAAATCTTATAATAAGAAAAATGAAATCAAAACTTTTAAAAACTTCATAATTTTAACAACAAAAAATAATATTATGCTATGATTTATAAGCATAAGAAACCAAAACACTTATAAAGACTTACAAAACTCCAGATATTTTTTCATACACACTTCTTAATAACTATTATGTTACACTGGCGTTAAAAAAAAAAAAAAAATAAGTATTACGGTTGAAAACATTTTTTTTAAAGTAACTTGCCACCTACACCTGAAAACTGTTACTTGGTTTTTCCTTCATAACTTGGAATCTTATTATGGACAACTAGAAAGCCCAATTGAGGTTTTGATTGGATGCTAAATACCTCTAATGGTAATAAAACAATATTAATGTAAGAACACAATGTTGAAGTAGAAACAAACTGATTTTATCCAGCAAACTTTAGAGCAATTATTCCCCATCAGGCTTAATAATATAGCACTTTAAATACTCTTGAAAACAGCAGTAAAAACACCTTTGGAATGAATAAGCCAGTTTGTATATTTACAATTATTGTATTTTACTTCCTTTTCCTCCCAACATTGCACAGACTACAGTTACTCTGGAAACTATCATTTCCACAACAATACTAAGAATTTTCTTAATTTCTCAAACTGTATGTTAGCTCATGCATTGTATGAAAAAAATGAAAGAGTTATTCATTTATCAGCTCCCTGTTGTCAAAATACTGTGTACACTTTTCTGGACATGCTGTTCTAATGGGTCTAATATTTGTATTAAAATCACATTGACTGAGTCTGGATTTTTTTTCCTATTCCAGACAAGTTTAGTACTTTTTTACATATTCACCTCTATGTGTTTAAGATTTTCATAGGGTCTTGAGTACTGTATCTGTAGCCATGCAGCTATTCAAATACTAGATAACCAACTCTTCACAGGAATCTTAAAACCATATGTGAAGTATAATCTACCATTCATTGTACTGCTTATTCTACAGTTATCACCAGCAACACTGAGCAAGCAAACAGTTATCGCCAGTAACTCTGGGCAAGGTAAATCGAAAGAAAAAAAAACTAGACTTCTAATAGTGGTGAAGTATATATTAAAAATGTCCATGTTCTGAAATGTTTCTTCACACAATTATTCTACATTCATACTGGAATTTCTAAAGTCACAAGAATAAATTAATGTCATCAATCGTGCATATTCTTGAAATTTGTACACAAGTACAGGATTCCTTTGTAATTAATATTACATAATGTATTTTTATGAAATAAGACTTAATAACTAAAACTCTTATAAAGTTGAAAACTTATGAGATTTGTTTCTTTATGATAAAACGACTAAAGCTATCCGACATCATCCTTAATTTTGAACTGTGGATCATTTATTACTGGGAATGATTTTAACGTCTTTGCAGTTAAAAAGACAAGCATGCTTTTGGGCAATGAGGTTTTAATTCCATGGCTTTTGGACAACTTTATATTCTCTTCAAGTCAATACTTTGAATATTTTTCACAATACATTAAGTACATATAATTTACCAGCAGTTCTTGTTGGTCTATCTCTTCCATTTTAGTAAACTTTCCTGGGTAAATACAGCCTCTGGCCATCTATTATTAAAATGTCATTGGTCTATCTCTTCCATTTTAGTAAACTTTCCTGGGTACATACAGCCTCTGGCCATCTATTATTAAAATGTCATTGGTCTATCTCTTCCATTTTAGTAAACTTTCCTGGTACATACAGCCTCTGGCCATCTATTATTAAAATGTCATTGGTCTATCTCTTCCATTTTAGTAAACTTTCCTGGTACATACAGCCTCTGGCCATCTATTATTAAAATGTCATTGGTCTATCTCTTCCATTTTAGTAAACTTTCCTGGTACATACAGCCTCTGGCCATCTATTATTAAAATGTCATTGGTCTATCTCTTCCATTTTAGTAAACTTTCCTGGTACATACAGCCTCTGGCCATCTATTATTAAAATGTCATTGGTCTATCTCTTCCATTTTAGTAAACTTTCCTGGGTACATACAGCCTCTGGCCATCTATTATTAAAATGTCATTGGTCTATCTCTTCCATTTTAGTAAACTTTCCTGGGTACATACAGCCTCTGGCCATCTATTATTAAAATGTCATTGGTCTATCTCTTCCATTTTAGTAAACTTTCCTGGTACATACAGCCTCTGGCCATCTATTATTAAAATGTCATTGGTCTATCTCTTCCATTTTAGTAAACTTTCCTGGGTACATACAGCCTCTGGCCATCTATTATTAAAATGTCATTGGTCTATCTCTTCCATTTTAGTAAACTTTCCTGGTACATACAGCCTCTGGCCATCTATTATTAAAATGTCATTGGTCTATCTCTTCCATTTTAGTAAACTTTCCTGGTACATACAGCCTCTGGCCATCTATTATTAAAATGTCATTGGTCTATCTCTTCCATTTTAGTAAACTTTCCTGGTACATACAGCCTCTGGCCATCTATTATTAAAATGTCATTGGTCTATCTCTTCCATTTTAGTAAACTTTCCTGGGTACATACAGCCTCTGGCCATCTATTATTAAAATGTCATTGGTCTATCTCTTCCATTTTAGTAAACTTTCCTGGTACATACAGCCTCTGGCCATCTATTATTAAAATGTCATTGGTCTATCTCTTCCATTTTAGTAAACTTTCCTGGTACATACAGCCTCTGGCCATCTATTATTAAAATGTCATTGGTCTATCTCTTCCATTTTAGTAAACTTTCCTGGTACATACAGCCTCTGGCCATCTATTATTAAAATGTCATTGGTCTATCTCTTCCATTTTAGTAAACTTTCCTGGTACATACAGCCTCTGGCCATCTATTATTAAAATGTCATTGGTCTATCTCTTCCATTTTAGTAAACTTTCCTGGTACATACAGCCTCTGGCCATCTATTATTAAAATGTCATTGGTCTATCTCTTCCATTTTAGTAAACTTTCCTGGTACATACAGCCTCTGGCCATCTATTATTAAAATGTCATTGGTCTATCTCTTCCATTTTAGTAAACTTTCCTGGTACATACAGCCTCTGGCCATCTATTATTAAAATGTCATTGGTCTATCTCTTCCATTTTAGTAAACTTTCCTGGTACATACAGCCTCTGGCCATCTATTATTAAAATGTCATTGGTCTATCTCTTCCATTTTAGTAAACTTTCCTGGTACATACAGCCTCTGGCCATCTATTATTAAAATGTCATTGGTCTATCTCTTCCATTTTAGTAAACTTTCCTGGTACATACAGCCTCTGGCCATCTATTATTAAAATGTCATTGGTCTATCTCTTCCATTTTAGTAAACTTTCCTGGTACATACAGCCTCTGGCCATCTATTATTAAAATGTCATTGGTCTATCTCTTCCATTTTAGTAAACTTTCCTGGTACATACAGCCTCTGGCCATCTATTATTAAAATGTCATTGGTCTATCTCTTCCATTTTAGTAAACTTTCCTGGTACATACAGCCTCTGGCCATCTATTATTAAAATGTCATTGGTCTATCTCTTCCATTTTAGTAAACTTTCCTGGGTACATACAGCCTCTGGCCATCTATTATTAAAATGTCATTGGTCTATCTCTTCCATTTTAGTAAACTTTCCTGGGTACATACAGCCTCTGGCCATCTATTATTAAAATGTCATTGGTCTATCTCTTCCATTTTAGTAAACTTTCCTGGTACTATACAGCCTCTGGCCATCTATTATTAAAATGTCATTGGTCTATCTCTTCCATTTTAGTAAACTTTCCTGGTACATACAGCCTCTGGCCATCTATTATTAAAATGTCATTGGTCTATCTCTTCCATTTTAGTAAACTTTCCTGGTACATACAGCCTCTGGCCATCTATTATTAAAATGTCATTGGTCTATCTCTTCCATTTTAGTAAACTTTCCTGGTACATACAGCCTCTGGCCATCTATTATTAAAATGTCATTGGTCTATCTCTTCCATTTTAGTAAACTTTCCTGGTACATACAGCCTCTGGCCATCTATTATTAAAATGTCATTGGTCTATCTCTTCCATTTTAGTAAACTTTCCTGGGTACATACAGCCTCTGGCCATCTATTATTAAAATGTCATTGGTCTATCTCTTCCATTTTAGTAAACTTTCCTGGGTACATACAGCCTCTGGCCATCTATTATTAAAATGTCATTGGTCTATCTCTTCCATTTTAGTAAACTTTCCTGGTACATACAGCCTCTGGCCATCTATTATTAAAATGTCATTGGTCTATCTCTTCCATTTTAGTAAACTTTCCTGGTACATACAGCCTCTGGCCATCTATTATTAAAATGTCATTGGTCTATCTCTTCCATTTTAGTAAACTTTCCTGGGTACATACAGCCTCTGGCCATCTATTATTAAAATGTCATTGGTCTATCTCTTCCATTTTAGTAAACTTTCCTGGGTAAATACAGCCTCTGGCCATCTATTATTAAAATGTCATTGGTCTATCTCTTCCATTTTAGTAAACTTTCCTGGGTACATACAGCCTCTGGCCATCTATTATTAAAATGTCATTGGTCTATCTCTTCCATTTTAGTAAACTTTCCTGGTACATACAGCCTCTGGCCATCTATTATTAAAATGTCATTGGTCTATCTCTTCCATTTTAGTAAACTTTCCTGGTACATACAGCCTCTGGCCATCTATTATTAAAATGTCATTGGTCTATCTCTTCCATTTTAGTAAACTTTCCTGGTACATACAGCCTCTGGCCATCTATTATTAAAATGTCATTGGTCTATCTCTTCCATTTTAGTAAACTTTCCTGGTACATACAGCCTCTGGCCATCTATTATTAAAATGTCATTGGTCTATCTCTTCCATTTTAGTAAACTTTCCTGGTACATACAGCCTCTGGCCATCTATTATTAAAATGTCATTGGTCTATCTCTTCCATTTTAGTAAACTTTCCTGGGTACATACAGCCTCTGGCCATCTATTATTAAAATGTCATTGGTCTATCTCTTCCATTTTAGTAAACTTTCCTGGGTACATACAGCCTCTGGCCATCTATTATTAAAATGTCATTGGTCTATCTCTTCCATTTTAGTAAACTTTCCTGGTACATACAGCCTCTGGCCATCTATTATTAAAATGTCATTGGTCTATCTCTTCCATTTTAGTAAACTTTCCTGGTACATACAGCCTCTGGCCATCTATTATTAAAATGTCATTGGTCTATCTCTTCCATTTTAGTAAACTTTCCTGGTACATACAGCCTCTGGCCATCTATTATTAAAATGTCATTGGTCTATCTCTTCCATTTTAGTAAACTTTCCTGGTACATACAGCCTCTGGCCATCTATTATTAAAATGTCATTGGTCTATCTCTTCCATTTTAGTAAACTTTCCTGGTACATACAGCCTCTGGCCATCTATTATTAAAATGTCATTGGTCTATCTCTTCCATTTTAGTAAACTTTCCTGGGTACATACAGCCTCTGGCCATCTATTATTAAAATGTCATTGGTCTATCTCTTCCATTTTAGTAAACTTTCCTGGTACATACAGCCTCTGGCCATCTATTATTAAAATGTCATTGGTCTATCTCTTCCATTTTAGTAAACTTTCCTGGTACATACAGCCTCTGGCCATCTATTATTAAAATGTCATTGGTCTATCTCTTCCATTTTAGTAAACTTTCCTGGGTACATACAGCCTCTGGCCATCTATTATTAAAATGTCATTGGTCTATCTCTTCCATTTTAGTAAACTTTCCTGGGTACATACAGCCTCTGGCCATCTATTATTAAAATGTCATTGGTCTATCTCTTCCATTTTAGTAAACTTTCCTGGTACATACAGCCTCTGGCCATCTATTATTAAAATGTCATTGGTCTATCTCTTCCATTTTAGTAAACTTTCCTGGTACATACAGCCTCTGGCCATCTATTATTAAAATGTCATTGGTCTATCTCTTCCATTTTAGTAAACTTTCCTGGTACATACAGCCTCTGGCCATCTATTATTAAAATGTCATTGGTCTATCTCTTCCATTTTAGTAAACTTTCCTGGTACATACAGCCTCTGGCCATCTATTATTAAAATGTCATTGGTCTATCTCTTCCATTTTAGTAAACTTTCCTGGGTACATACAGCCTCTGGCCATCTATTATTAAAATGTCATTGGTCTATCTCTTCCATTTTAGTAAACTTTCCTGGGTACATACAGCCTCTGGCCATCTATTATTAAAATGTCATTGGTCTATCTCTTCCATTTTAGTAAACTTTCCTGGTACATACAGCCTCTGGCCATCTATTATTAAAATGTCATTGGTCTATCTCTTCCATTTTAGTAAACTTTCCTGGTACATACAGCCTCTGGCCATCTATTATTAAAATGTCATTGGTCTATCTCTTCCATTTTAGTAAACTTTCCTGGTACATACAGCCTCTGGCCATCTATTATTAAAATGTCATTGGTCTATCTCTTCCATTTTAGTAAACTTTCCTGGGTACATACAGCCTCTGGCCATCTATTATTAAAATGTCATTGGTCTATCTCTTCCATTTTAGTAAACTTTCCTGGGTAAATACAGCCTCTGGCCATCTATTATTAAAATGTCACTTACTTGGCATTTTTTGGGCAAATGTTTTAAAACATTCTGATGCAAGTGTTCATGAACTAAACATATCTAACCAAACTACTTTTAGCAACAACTGGAACCTCTCCCAACAACTCTAGCAAGCACAGAATTTCCAAAAGATTAACATCACTGGTCAGGTTATGAGTCAACACAAAAGCATGAACAATGTGCCAAATCCAGATACGTCATATTCGATATAACTATAGAAGCCATAGGCTTAAATTTGGGAAAACAGTGGGGGGAAGGTACTCAGTTTTAACAGCTTCCATAAGTTTATAGTAAGATGCCAATTTTCCACAGAATTTCAAGAGCAAATGGTTGAATTAGTTTTTCAGGACTCTCCAGGTTTTCAAAGCACCTGTACAAATGCTGATTAAATGCTAACTAAACATTAACATGTTACTGTTTGCTTGAACTGAGAAAGCACTTGAAAACTGCTCAGCTTGAGAAAAACAGTATCAACTTACTCTTGCTGCCTAAACAGAATCATCACATTAATAGTTTAATGTGCTGTATTCAAAACCATAGATAGCTTGAATAAAATTACCACTTTGATATATATATCTACATTAGAACAGTTTGTTTTTTTGTACATCTTCTACAACTTACCACAGGGTCAGGGAAGTCTACAGCTCCTTGTATTATCGTCTGTAACACTTGTTCCATACTCTGCATGTCTATGTAACAAAAAAATTACAGATGTTATAAGGTGCCAGTACTGTCGGTTCTGCTTCTACAACAACAAAAACTACGAGAAAAAATGAAGAGGCTTGCAAAAAGAAAGCTTTTTTACACTTGTTATGAAAATTAATATGAAAATATTTGTCACAATATTACAAAAATACAACTGAATTAAGGTTGTAATACAGGGACAAATACCACAAAGTCTAAGCCTTAGGAATGTTTTCATTCCAGTTTGATTACAAGTATTATTCTTTTTGTCTTTTTGCTCTTAACCAAGTCCAAAATTCTCACTAAAATATATGTCAGTGGTCATTACTTCTTCCTAGGAAAACAAAATGTTTCATTTTAACGATACAAGTTTCCACAGAAATGTATTACTGTAATAATAAATACATCCAGAAAAATGATTTAAAGTATTCTGTGTTCAATACAGACATGTTAACTTTTGCCTAAATCAAACAGATAAAATTAATAAATTCCAGTTTCTTCATGGCCTAAAACTTATTTTACCAAGTAATTTATAAAATTTTTTTTTTTTAAATTCTAACATAGCAGTATACCTTTAAATAACATTAAAAATACAGAAATAATTATGAACATTACCATGCTATTCTACTGACTAGAGAACAATATTCACTTCATCACATAGCACTAGATGCAACAAAACTTCTAATCATTAAATGAAATTTCCACAGTTCTACCTCATGAAATTAATTTAGTGAAACTACAAATTCAAATTCACTGGTTTTGGGAATAATTACTTTAATTTTTTTGTTCTTGAGTGCATTATTTAAGTAAATAAAACAATATCTGTTGCACTAGTACCATTAATATAATAAACATGGTTAACTTTAAATGATAGCAAATAGTAAAACATAAAAAAACCAGATAAGCACTATACTTCTTACTTTTCCCCTCTGTTCTTTATACAGAGCAATAAAGCAGCAAGATTAAATGTAAAGAGATGTGTACCATTAATGAGCTTTAAGCTGTTTAGAATAAACAAATTCAGTTTTATGTTACAATTTAAAGTCATTCTAGAAAGAAGAAAAGAGTGATTTAGATTTCTTTTGTATTTTTATTATAAAGAAAATCAGTTGAACTAGCACTGTATAGTTACAGCAGTGAAGATAACATAAAATATAACGTAATCAAAAATATTTGAAATTTGACAATTTTCAGATAAAGAAAAAAATATTTTTAATGTTAATATGAAAAACCACTTTGCACCTGCAACAATCAACACTTTGGTTTCATATATCCAACACTGAGGTCACAAACTCTGCTGATTTGTCTATGCCTGTATCAAAAGAGTTAACACTACAGAAACTACTTGTAACTGTAAATACTACAACACTATCAACACTACAGAAATTATTCATTGTTATTAATAATACAAAAACTACATATCACTATTAATAGGGTTTTGAAATGTAAAAAAACTTTGATTGTTTTTGTAGTTTTATACCTTGAGATGCTAGAACTTCTGTGATGTTATTTGTGACTATAGCTGCAATGAATAGGAAATAACTACGTTGTAAAACATGCCTCTCTCTTTGGGCTTCTTGGTCATTTTCATCAATAGGAACGGCTAAAGCATTGAAAATTGCAGTGACCAGTGGCATAAAGATATGTTGAAGAAATGAAACAATGTTTTTCTGGAAATCCAAGATAATTTAATAAGTTTAATATCAATCAAAAGAAGCAAAATGTATCTCACAATCTTATATATATAAGATATATATAACAAATTATTTGTAACAGATTTACATAAAAGTACAAATACCACTGAACTACAACACTAAAAAGTACGAAAGATGTAAAAACAATGTTATTCTGTTGATATGGCAACCATAGGACCTTCCACATTAAAAGAAATGACACTATGTATGTTAAGAAATAAACAAGAAATTTCAATAGTAGAAATTTTGTTTCCAAAAAACCAATAAATAGTAAAAGACTGCACCTATTATCCAAGGACTTGAAAATCACCTCTAGTGACAGTTAAAGCTAAAATCACAAAACTTAACAAAAAGACTTTGGATAATTCTTTGACAATATCATAAAGTCAAACATTCATACTTTAAACTTCCCAATAATCTGGTTTATAAGGGGTATGAACTCCTGAATACTATGACAGTCTGCATCCTTGACCAACCATTCTGCTGCTAATGGAATAAATGGTAAGACTTCCTCTTCCAAACAAATAACCATGCGATGTAAGAACTGACGGACAGCAGTCTGCAGTATTGACCGTTCTTGGGGTATCTACATGTGCAAAAGAAAAAAAGTGCAATATACTTTTGGCTTCTATCATAAGATCAACAAAAACAGCTTCTGATAAAGCTGCCAATGCTTTTTAACAGGCATACAAATTTTCCACGATTGTGAAAAATATTTATGTATAGACCTACAGACATCAGATATTTCAGTATCACATAATGACATGTTTTAAAAATACCATTTCCAAAAATATCACAAAAGTTAATAGAGTGATGGTAAATATTCCCAAGACATGTTACATCAATAATTCAAAGTGTTACCTGAAAATATGAATTTAAGAAGTATTTATCATATGTGATATTAATACATAAACAAAGGGGAAAAGACACGAGTTAACTGTTACTTTTATTCACTGAAAACGTAGTTATAGAGTATTCACTTGGATACCTGAAATAGTGTATCCTGAACTTTAAGGACTTGTTAAAATTTCAAAATTAAAATACACAAAACTAAATACTTTGTATAAGTTTATAGAACAATATAAATGTGAAAATACATCTGCAACAGTGTTAGGTGTAAGACAGCGAGTGTAAACCATGAACAGATTAAGGTAAATCATAATTGTACCTCTTTCTTAGTAAATCAGTACTATGGTTCACAATGTACAACATCAATCTAGTTGCACCATTACATCAAAAATATTACAGTTTGTAATAATTCTAATTAACTCATAACACAAGGACTCAAACATAATTTAATATTACACAATAAGAATTTTGTACCTCTAATGCATGCAAGAAAACCTTTAAAGCATCAGTGTAGACTTGTACAACACCAGTTGTCTTCATTGTTTGCTGGGTGGAAAATGCCTTGCTTGTTCGACTAAAGAAAAAAAAATACTATTTCTGAACCATGAAATTTAATTACGTTTATTAATCACATATTTTGAAAGTTAGTATCTCTGTGTAGCAATTTCAAAAATACTTTGCCAAGCATGCAAATTACTGGTACATAAATTACACTTGAATGGACAGTTTTTTAACACTTCACTATCTTTGTTATAAATATTAACTAACAAATATAAAAACTGTTACATAGTCATTACTTAACAAAAATATTCAAAATGAACATTTCACAAGAAGCACAACCATATTGCAGGTGCACCTTACTTATCTCTTGTAGGCCAGATTGTACTAAAAAATTTAACACATGGGAAAATATAAGTTTCATATTAACAAACGTATTCATGCCTCACGTAAACTGTAATTAACTAAAATGCCTACAAAGCTCAAACTGTTCATCCACTTAACCTTATCAGGACAGCACAGTACCTTCCAGGTGTCAAGTGGATACTTTGATATCGATTTTTAAGTACAGACAATAATTTAGTACCATTTCAATAATTTTTAACTTAAGTAAAAGAATCAATTAAAGTTTTTTTGGGTTTTCACTATGCAAAAAATCTATATAAAACAAAATTATATGAAATTTTAAAAGCAGAATCTAGATACTGTTTGTGCTAAATTTCATGTAATTTTGTTAAGTATTAACACTACAAGAAAGGAAAAAAAGCCTGAAAAATCAGTATACTGTGTTTGTGTAGATGGGAGTGGTACTTAGTTTAAAGGCTTTTTAGTGAGTTCTTTAGGACAAATGACATGAAGATGCTTTATATATATATAGATAGATAAAGTTTTATTTTAATGAGTACACTTATAAGATGCAAATTGATTTGTGCAGACAGCAAAAACGTCTCCATTACATATAACTAAGTCACTACTTACCTTGTACATGCAATAGCATGACTCATACATTCAGCAACTGCCCGACTCCGGTTCTTATCTGTCTCTATTTGCAACTGTTGAAGAAGTGTTTCAAACTTTGCCATCACTGGACTTAACAGATTTTTCAGAAGTAACTTCTTGTGCTATAAAAAGAAATTTTCAATGAAATGATGTCATTAAAAACAAATCACTACAACAGAGATTACTACAGTGGCAAATCACTACAACAGAGATTACTACAGTGGCAAATCACTACAACAGAGATTACTACAGTGACAAATCACTACAACAGAGATTACTACAGTGACAAATCACTACAGAGATTACTACAGTGACAAATCACTACAACAGAGATTACTACAGTGACAAATCACTACAACAGAGATTACTACAGTGACAAATCACTACAACAGAGATTACTACAGTGACAAATCACTACAACAGAGATTACTACAGTGACAAATCACTACAACAGAGATTACTACAGTGACAGATAAAACTGATTTTTAGTTATAAGAAAATGTTTAATGTCAACAAATAAATAATGCTAACTTTAAAGCATGTCAAACTGTACTCAAGACATTTAAAACTCAAATCTCTTTCTTTCTTCTATAAGGGTGAGAAAAAATATATTTTAAAAGTATTTCAACATTTATTACTCTGTCTTAACTAGTTTCAATTTGCTCTAGTAATAAACTTAGGAAAGAAATACTTTAAAAAATAATCCCATTATTTTCTTATGTTTTAAGGAAATTTTAAAGCAAGGTAAAATAATTGAAAAGTTATATAATTCCTAATTTCACACTTTTCATGAAATTTGTAATACATTGTAGATGTTTTTGGACAGGTAAATGTTTTGCTTACCTATCATTTAGCCTAGCTTTTTCCTTTCTTCCTTCTTTACTAATATGATATATATGCTTATTATAAAGATTTAAGCAGATGTAACAGAGGGTAAAAACATTTTTCCAAACTTTTCAACAAATCACAAAACCAAGGAAATAGTAAAACACAAATTTTTAAAAGTATAATAAAAATGTTTATTATATAATCGAGCAAACCATGGATAACCACAAGCAGAAATAAATTTTATTGTGTTCATCGCTACAAGAAAATTTTTGTAGGCTCAATACATTAGGAGACCTGATTATTTAATAAAGAGAAAGATTTTGAAACAAAGCATACAGGAAACAAATTACCATAATATGGACCTGAGCTTTAACCAACAATACATTAAACAAAGTACACATAAAACAGGCTACCATAACAAGAAAACTGGTCTTTAGCTCACAATTTTACAGATATTATGAAACACACTAAAAATAAGTTGTTGTTTTTTTTAAATTCTGGACAGGTCCATTTTATTTAATAAGTACCACATATGTAAAAGAAAATGTTTTAAATAGTTTTATCAGAAATTGTGAAGTGCTAAAAGTAGTAAATTAACTTTCTAGCCATGAGTTGGTCAAAGTGCATGTCATGACCTTTTAACAGAGTTACATCCCAATTTTAACTACATTAATTTGTTATCAGTGTATATCAATAAACTTCACAGCAAAGCACAGTTAATAAATCATATTTTAATATAAGAAAATATTTAAATAAATTCACAAGTTTCACTTCTTTATATCAAATGAAAAATTTTCACTGTAAACTGCCAATTTAAAATATTATCTCTCTTTGTTAACATATAGATGACCTAAGAAGATCAAAATGTTGTTCTCTACTTTATTTTAATAACAGTTTTAATACCCATACCAGCCATCTTGAAGTACATTTTTAGTTCAAGTGGGTTTCTCATCACAAAATATTCTTATTGTCCTTGTATGGTGTCCTGACTTTAATACAACCCATACAACTTAAATCTATAGTATTTAAAGTGCCTGCCACATCCTGACATTCAGAATGAGTCAGTAATTCTCTCTTATATTGTTTTATTAGTTATTTATAACCAACAGAAACAAAATATTTTAATTATCTTATTCTCTATATATTTTTGCCCATTCTTATAAGTTTTAAATTATTCAACCTCTGGGTTTATTGTTGTTACTGCCAATGTCACTTCGTCTAGATAATTATTTTTAAACCACATACATTGTTGGAGTTTTAGACCACTGTATTTTATGTTGTTGTTACTAATTCTTTTTTAAGTACATATTTAAAATAAATATTCTATATACTACCACAATCACCAAGCTCTGTGTGGGTTTAACAGCAAAACATAGAAGGTTGTAAAAGTAAATAAAAGGCAAAACTTAAGAAAAAAATAATTTTAAATCCTTGAAGAAATTTCTTGATGAGCATGCACTTGAGTTGCTTATGTTATGTAATTCAGTACTTTATTTATCACTCAACAGGTGACTTATAGCTTTATCACACAGGTTCAGTAGCAAGACATTGTTAAAAATATAACAATAAGAATAAACAAAAACAGATGTAAACTTGTCATCCTTAGGTTATTTAGGATAAATTATTATAATTTTCAATGACAATCAGCAGTGTCATTCTATAAAATAAGGGTAATTCAGATTTATTTTGTATTTGTTTGTGGTGGTTGTAATGTTGGTCAAGTGCAGAGTCTGTAGTGTTAGGGTAGAGAAAATAGATCAAATATACAGCTTTATTGGAAAAAAAAATATTCATATAAGATCAATTAAGATGAAAATAATTTCAGCAGGATAATCACCTTCCACTCAGAATAGTCAGTGTCTGATCCACAAATTCACAACCAAATCGTTAGCAAAGATTAAAATAATCCAACTGTGTGCAAAAGATCCATTATGGTTACTAAATGATTGGAAAATTTTGTGAAGATAACACAAATCGTAATGAGGTAAGTTTGTATAATTTCATGGGAACATCATGGCTGAAATGTTGGTGAAAATGAGTGAATACATCTAAAAAGGGTTAATGGAAACAATTCTAAAAAACTGAAAAATTACAATAATATAACTAACACTTGTAACTGTCAGATTTGGGTGAAACTCCATTATTACAGAATGGAGGGAAAACAAACTGTAGTTTCACAATATAAATGCTAATGTTTGAGGCATCTGATTAAACTACATACAAGTTGGTTTAAAAACCAGCTCAGTCTGTATTTGACGATATCTGTATCTGGCAAAATCATGGTCGTAAATAAAAGTTTTTTGAAACGTACAACTATCTTCATTTTTAACCATCAATTCTACAATTTCAATAAAACAGTTATGCTACTAAAATAAAACTTCATATTTTCTATTCACTTACAAATATACAACATTAGTTTTGGTTTTACATGCACAGGGAAATTCAATATCTTGGTTGGTTTGTTTCAGATATTCATAAAAGGCTGCAGGAGTGCCGTGTGCACTAACAAACACTATGCCTGGACCAAAAGGTTAAGTAGTTAACAGTACTCACTGCCAAATCTCAGACTACTGTACTGTAATCAAAATGCCAAATTTAGTCATAACTCTTGTAACAAACTCATAGTACCAAAGTGCAAAGCTTAATTTCATGGTATAGGGATGTGAACCACAGACTTTTGAATTCACAGTCCAGTATGCTAACCACAAGGCTATATCCAATCTCAGTTTACAAGACTTCTTTTCAATTTTAGTATTTAGTTAGCTGCATTAGTATCTGAACAGTGTTCACCAATGTTATCCTTCAAAATAATCACCTACAATAATAATAGCATAAACTAAATAAATCAAAACTAAAAGAAAATGAATATATCAGTTTTAAATATCTGGAAATCACAAAGGGTGCAAAATCTCTTATTAGTATACATTAAATACAAATGTATATTCACTTACTCATAAAAACTACAAACCATAAAGTTAGTTTCCTTTTAGAGCAAAGTCAAAATACGAAATGCCTAAACTTAAGTTTTAGTTTCTTTTTAAAACCTAGAAAATGCAATACAAAATATCAAGTATCACAAGTTAGAACACAAAACTTACATTTAGTTCCATTAACTACATATTTTAGTAACTTGCTCTAAGAATACAAAAATTGTGCTTTGTTTCACGGAATGCATACTTTAGAGATTAGTATTTTATAAGAAAAGGTGCTGAATACAATTTTATCCACAAAACTTTACATTTTCTGTAAAACAACTGCTTTACATAATAGCCATAACTTCAGAACTATAAAGCAAACATTTTACAAAGAGCTTCTGAACATTGAATAAAGATGTAATAAATGTATATTATCTCTTGTAAATTTACTAATAGAATGAAATCAAACATAGCTTCCTACCTGAGCTTCAAATTGATTTGAAACAATTAAGATGGCGGATGCTTCGTAGAGAAACAGCTGATCTTCAGGAATCAGTAATGTTGTACTGAAACCATTTTCATGTGGTGCCAGAAACAACAAGTCTTGTACCTGTTTCAGAATATCCTCCGTATACCCTTGAATGTGGAGCCTATTAACATCATCTGATAGTTAGATTAAATCTCATGATCATACTACGCTCAATTATCTAAACTTCACATCTTCAGTGCCCTATAATTCTATGAATTAATATTCAATAACATACAGGATGCTCCGTAAGCAAATTCTTAACATAATTTGCTGAAGACAAATTGTTACAAAAACAGATGTTAAAACCTGTTTTACAAGTACTATTACACTGATTTATTTAAGAACTACTGAATCACGCACAGCATTAGGTCATTTCACAAAATAATACTTACTTCAAGCATTTGATAAACCGTGAAAACAGGTAACAGATTCGACTGCGTATTCGAGGGTTTCTGTTATGAAGTCCTCGTTCATCCATGAATGCAACCTGTAAAACAAATAATTAGGGGTACTAGTCCCATCATAGTAGTTGATATAATACACATCTAGATGCCACAATATAATACATATTTGGAAACAGAAGTTTTACCACTGGTTTATTACAAAGTTTCATAGTGTTGTCTGTAGTTTATTATCTAGTTTCATAGTGTTGTCTGTAGTTTATTATATATATTATTAACATTGTCTTATTTAAGTACTTCATGTTATACAGTTATTTTTCATGTTCTCAGGTTTGATCAACTAAACACCAGCAGGCAAGAGAAGTAAAATAATGTTAATATCTATTTAGTTATTGTTAGTTTGTTGTGCTATGTTCCATGTAATGTTGTTAAAGACATGTTTAGTACTTATCTTTCTTGAATCATTAACTTTTAACAAAATTACTTTACTAGAAATTCTGATTTCTTTCTGTACAAAAGACTTGTAGTGTTTACTGAAAGCTTGCCACACTTTGTGGAGATACATAAATTGTATCGATACAATCACATCGAGATTTCAGAATATGATGCTGTATTACCACAAAATATAATTTTAAATAGCTCAACTCTTTGAATGGCATAACATAGGTTACTTCTGGCATCACTTTCACAAAAATTAACATCTGAAAGGTTATACAATTCAAACGAAATCAAAGCAATCATTGATCATAGCTAGAATTAGATTCTGTTTGGTAAATCTACAATTTATAATGAAATCAGAACTACAGCTCCATCCACTTGTATACCACATCATTATATAAAACACCTGTAACTCTTAAAAGCCAGGTTTCACATGTATTTATAAGCAATTCTACAGTTATAATCATAATTGTGTTACATGTTAGACCCAGTTCCTTTAAAGAAATTTTTCAGTAAGTTTTTATTAGGTTAAGAAGTAAATGGTGTTTATCTTTTATAAAATAAGTATCATTGTTTTAAAAAGACAACCCTGTCAATTATCTCAAAACTTGTCCTGTAATATCTACCACAAGACTTGGTTTTGAATTACATACAAGTTTTTCCAAGTAAAAGTGAATTGACAATTACTTCAAAACAAGCAGGAGACTTAATACAATTAAGTAATTACTTTTAATTAGCTTACAAAAACAACAGAGCCATGATACAATTACATTATTTGAAACCAGACAGGAAAGGCTATTGTTTATGGAAGTTTTACAGCAAACAAATTGTGGAGAAAAATATAATCTCAACTTCACACAATATTTTGTTTGTTGTAAAAGCACAAAATTTGTAAAACAAAAAAGTGATGAATTATAGTTTACAGTTTTGACACCACCAACTCTAAAGGTTCACTGTCTTCAAACTATGCAAATAAGAAATAATCAGTAAATATCAGAGATTTGCAGCTGAGTTTTGTATCGTGACAAGTTCACCTACACAGAGATGAGAAACCAGACAAGGGTTTTAACTTTCTCAAACAAGCAAACAGTCCTAGCCACATCATTTTGATAATTCTCAGATGAAATAAAGTTTATTGTATTTGAATCAGAGTCAATATTAAAAAGTCAATGTCCATATTAATAAATTCCTAAAATTTCAACTTACCAAAATATCAGGAATATGATGGGGTTCAAGACCAAAAAACTTCTCATAACGCACGACAGTTTCAAAAAACTGTAACGTTACTGCTGTGTGTTCGTAAGTACTGACATTACTAGTTACCAGCTGAAAAAATAACTTTTATATCAATAAAAGGAAAGACTTAACAAATGACTTGTGCAATAATACTACAATACCTATTTAAAATGAGCAACATAACACTACAATACCTAGTTAAAATGAGCAACATAACACTACAATACCTAGTTAAAATGAGCAACATAACACTACAATACCTATTTAAAATGAGCAACATAATACTACAATACCTATTTAAGATGAGCAACATAACACTACAATACCTATTTAAGATGAGCAACATAACACTACAATACCTATTTAAGATGAGCAACATAACACTACAATACCTATTTAAGATGAGCAACATAACACTACAATACCTATTTAAGATGAGCAACATAATACTACAATACCTATTTAAGATGAGCAACATAATACTACAATACCTATTTAAGATGAGCAACATAATACTACAATACCTATTTAAAATGAGCAACATAATACTACAATACCTACTTAAAATGAGCAACATAATACTACAATACCTACTTAAAATGAGCAACATAATACTACAATACCTATTTAAAATGAGCAACATAACACTACAATACCTATTTAAAATGAGCAACATAATACTACAATACCTATTTAAAATGAGCAACATAATACTACAATACCTATTTAAAATGAACAACATAACACTACAATAGCAATTTAAAATGAGCAACATAACACTACAATACCTAGTTAAAATGAACAACATAACACTACAATACCTATTTAAAATGAACAACATAACACTACAATACCAATTTAAAATGAGCAACATAACACTACAATACCAATTTAAAATGACCAACATAACACTACAATACCAATTTAAAATGAGCAACATAATACTACAATACCTATTTAAAATGAACAACATAACACTACAATACCTATTTAAAATGAACAACATAACACTACAATACCTATTTAAAATGAGCAACATAACACTACAATACCAATTTAAAATGACCAACATAACACTACAATACCAATTTAAAATGAGCAACATAATACTACAATACCTATTTAAAATGAACAACATAACACTACAATACCAATTTAAAATGAGCAACATAACACTACAATACCAATTTAAAATGAGCAACATAACACTACAATACCAATTTAAAATGACCAACATAATACTACAATACCTATTTAAAATGAGCAACAGCTTCGAGTAGTATTAAAAAAAAATTGTAATTTCTATTAGTAATTAAAATATTTAGGCTTAAAAATAAAAAACAAAACTGTTATCCAACTGATTTACCTGAATTAAGTAAATAATTATTTCAAAGTCTGAGTTATACATAAAATGCTGTAGCTACTTTTAAAATTGTTTCACCAAATTATCTATAAAATGAATAAGAATGAAAATAGCAGTTATTGAAACATCATTTTTATCAGACAGATGCCAACCAGCACTTCAAGTGCAAAATACAATAATAGAAAATACTACATATCAGAATGTAATTAATAATATAATATAAAAAACATGAGGGTAGAATTTCAATTGTGATTTAATATTTGAAATTTTCAAGTTACTTGTTCTGAAACTTAATAAAAGTGTACTACTTATACATTTACTAGACTTACAAGTCTTAGAAGCTCTGTCATAATTGAAGGTTTGTCACCATCTCCTACAAAATGATTACCATGAGATGCCTAAGAAAATGAGAAAGCAAAAATGTTGCATTTCAGTTACTATAATTTCCCCAAACATAATATGCCTTTTTCATTAAACATTTATGTATAATTTAAAGTGCAAATAATGAAAGGTAACAAATATAAACGTTTTGTTTTTTCTTTACAGCCAGTCAGGAACAACTTTTCAGACAAGTATTGGGAGGAATAATTTGCACTTTCTAGAACTGACACCTTCATTACCTGGCCCCACAGTCATGAAAACTTACCAACCTTACTAGAACATTTTAATTCTATAAGTAAATAAATCCACATTACCCTGGAAATATAATAACAAAACAAACAACCATTCTTGACACGCTCATCAGCAGAAAAAGAGAGAAAAAATTCTCACAACTGTATGTAGAAAATCTACCCACACAAACAGATAATTATACATCCAATCTTATTACCTGACCTTAATAAAATAATATTTCCAGTAAAACATTCATCAAAACAGTGTAAACAAAATCACAGTGTGCTTTAAATGGTTATACCTCCACCTTCATCAAAAACTGCCTGAGGATTACCACAACTGAAAGAGATGATCAGGAAACCACTACCACTGCTGCCACTTACGTGTTAAATTTGAGAGAAAACTTTAACATAGCTATCCAGTGGAAATCCTAAAAGTCATTAAGATCCATTCTTGTGAAAAATATAACCTATAAAATTCTGTGTTCCTGCAACAACAAAAATGGGAAGATGACACCATGTCAACTGTACACAAAACAAACTGGAAAAACTAGATTCATCAACAAATTTCAGAAGAAAGAAAATTTAAAAATTATAATAATATAATGCAATAAAACCTTCACTAAATGGATCAGAGATCAGTAGTCTGTGGCTACCATTGGTTGAATTTACAAGAAGTCTCTCCCACCAATCAGAAACATGGATAAACCAACCAATCATAACACACTGTTCACAATCCACCAGAATATTGTAGAGACCAACACCACCATACACCTACTGACCTGAAGATGAAAGGTGGAAGACTTTTGAAGTGTCATCCTCTACACTGATGTTTCTACAACAGGCAGTTGCCATCCATTAAACTAAATTTAATCATAAATACTTTGCTAAACAATCTATCAAAGAATAATTCTGATTACTTGAGTATTTCCTTGACACAAAGTCAGAATGTTAAGGAAAAATGTACATACAAACTAAAATACTCTCAACCAAGTAAATAATAACTCTGAACTTTCAGGCAAACAAAAATCATATTTCTTTAATATAAAAAACACACAAATACTGTGCAATAGTGTTAGGACAAAATATTTTGTCATTCTTTCCATTTTATGGGCTAATACTTCCATGCCCTTACAGAATGTAAATTTGAACACTATAGTAATGCTTCACTGATACTTATTGACAACTGAATGACTCAGGGTGAGAATACTTATTTTTAGATTTCCCATGTACTTGTACCAAGGGCATGTCATAAGGGTTCTGTTTGTGTGAAGATACTGATCAAATTTCAGGTCTCAAATAACTGTCATGGTGTCACATGCAATGTCTTAATTACATAGAAAGAACCTAACATATTGTACCTGGATGCAATAGAAATCAATTTAATAGTACCCTAAAAATACACCTTGATAAAAGTGTTTAATACCACATATTAAGTTTTGTTGTCATGCCATGAGCCACGAAGGAGAGAGAATTGTCTTCAGAGCAGAGAATACATATAAATCTTTGTGATTATGGTTGGACACTCCAACAAGTTGCTGCAGTCTTAAAATGCTCCTCAAACACTGTCGTCAACTGAAAATTTGAAAATAGAAAAGGAACAGGTGGAACACCTAAACTCAATGATACTGATGTTAAGTATCTTTGTTTATTCAGCCTTCAGGACAGAAGGAAGACTGCCACTGATCTCAAGCATGAGATAAACAACCATGCACCAAATGACAGAAAAGTGTCCATATCTACTGTATCCACAAGAGTAGAATATTTGGTTGTGTATCAGTAAGGAAATTTTATTGAATTTCCAAGTATTTTCAAGAGACTGAAATTTGATAAAAAGTAGAAAAACTGGACTTTTGATGATTGGAAAAGGATGTTATGGACAGATGAGACCAAGTTTAAAATATCTGGTTCAAAGAGTAGGATGTACGTCTGATAAAAAAATGGTGTACAGCACTTATCATGAAGCATGGGGAAGGCTGTGTGATGGTTTGGGGATGTTTGTCTGCTGAGGTGACGAGAGATATTTGCAAAATAGATGGATTAATAAACCAGTTTAAGAACCATCAGATACTGATCCATCACAGTATACTCAGTGATTTCTGTTATTTGGAAAAGATTTTACTACCAAGATGATAATGACCCTCAACACTCATCCAACCTATTCAAAAACTGCTTAGCTAAGAAAAAAAGCTGCTGGAGTCATTTAAATGATGCAATGACTCCCATGGAACCCTGGGCTCAATTCAGTTGAACAGAGATCTGGGATCTAATAGAACAAAACTTGGCAAATCAAATGCTACTTCCAAAGAACCTTTACAGGAGTGTATTAGAGACATTTGGAGTAAAATCCCAAAGGACATGTTGATTAAATATGTTGCAACAATGCCTGAAAGACTGTCTGTAGTTATTAAAGTAAAAGGGGGACACACAATATATTAACTGTTCGCTGAACTCAAACACTTTCACTGAGTTTCTGTTGTACTAAGTATGAAGATTAAGAAAGATTTGATATTTCATCTGTGATTTACCTTCTATCATTCTTTGAAAGTAGTCCAAAATATAATTTCTGACTTTCTCCTAATACATTTGCACAATACTCTGTATGTATGTATAAGGAACATTATTAAGAACTATTACACTTACGGGGACAGCTTCTCCAAGAAGATACAAAAATGTGAGTGCCACCTCCACTTCTTGAAATGGCAGGTTCTTCCACTGTTGAAGAGTTATTGTGATCATTGCTTTTGTTGTGCAAAGGACTAGCTCAGAATCCTGAGAGAGGTCAAAGACCATGAGTATGATATATGTATAGAAACTTAAATTCCACCCACACATAAAAGTTATGAAAGTACTGTTAAAACTTCTGTTCTGAAACTGATTTGTTATCCTGAGTTAGTTTTCTGTTTACTAAAACATTTGTTAAAAAGAGGTTGAGCAAGAGCATGAAAACATAATTACAACAACTTCTATTCTGAAACTTTAGTTTATTATCCTAACAATTAATAACTTTTTTCAGCAGAAACACTGGTTAAAAAATATGTAAAAAAGAAATTAGGAGGAGAGAACTGTCAAAATGTCTGCTCTTGTTTATCATATATTACTATTATTATTGGTTTATTATTCTGATATACAATAAAATTTAATATTTCTAACAAAACATATATCAAAAATATTGAATACAAAAACATGACTGTCACAAACACACAGCCAGAAGTTAATTTTAAGGTAAAAGCAGTGCATTCAAAATTACAACATACTGTTAAATAACACAAACAACTAATGCAGAGCATTAAAAATAGAAATATCTGGACACAAAACTTACCATTGGTGAACTTTCATATGCAGGTTTAGTTAAACAATTGAAACAATCACATGAAGTCTTACCATTGGTGAACTTTCACATGCAGGTTTAGTTAAACAATTGAAAACAATCGCACGGAACCATGAAGTCTTACCATTGGTGAACTTTCACATGCAGGTTTAGTTAAACAATTGAAACAATCGCACGGAACCGTACCATTGGTGAACTTTCGTATGTAGCTTTAGTTAAACATTTAAAACGAATCACTCAGAGTCTTACCAGTTGTGCAAGGTTATCAAATAACACTTTGAGGGACTTTCTGTAGTCATCAAAGGATATATCATCTTCACCCTGACAATAAAATAATCATTGTTGATATCAACCTGACGAAAACATTGCACTATTGCCTAATCTAGTACAACTGTTTTAGTTTTTTTTAGAGTGATGTGAAGTGAAAAAGGACATACAACAATATAACCTTTTATAACAGATGCAGTTGAAAAAGCAAGTCTACAAATGTAAACCATTACTTTAAATATATATTACAAATTGGAGACTGAGTATTATTTTAAAATATGAAGACTCATCACACAGTTATGTGACTTATTATATGATAATTACAGGATATGGATAATATTCACCATGATGTCATAAAACTGTGCGACATCAAGTACAGTAAAACATACATGATTAACATTAACATGATTCTGTTACATGAAACTACATTCAACTCTTTATTATTTATGGTAATTGAATGGGGAAGATGCACAAGTAATTGAAAAACATGGATAATCTGGGAATATGCAAAAAAGGGACAATTTCACCTTAAAATTACATAGTATTTGAGTACTGCAGTAGGCATTACTTAATAAAATAATGTGCAAGTTTTGCTTGCTAAGCAGACTTATTTGTATTACTTCTTATAATTGTTCTTCCTTTCCTGATTGCTATGACATCATTGTAACCAAACCTCCATCATTCTATGTAATATACCATAACTGACATGCTCTTATTCTGGCTATCCAATCTCAATGTAACTTCTGTAGTTGTAACTGTCTTTCCCTCCAACTTGATGTAACTGTATTTACAAGATTGGAACCACTTGTACATTCAAAACTTGGTTCACCTTCAAACTGTGCCATTAGTTTTTCATCATCTACATTCTCAAATACAACGTGGGATTGAGAGTAGCTCAATGTTGTTTACTGTTAAACTGGTTTGAAGTCTGGAAAAAGTTGCCCTTGGGAAAAACCACATAATGCACTCAATACCATTAGATGCTTCCAAAGTGTTCAATAGTTAATTAGAATATATGCAGAAAGGCACTGCTTTTGGTACACAGGAAGAAAATGGGATAGATAAAGATGAATCTTTCTCTTTTGGAAGGATATGTTGCAACATCAAACACTGGAGTTGTGTGTTAAGAAATCAGGTTGCCATAAAATTGTGTTGTTGTTTAGTGTGGTAAATGTAAAACAGTGTTCTTAACTTAAAGTAAAACTTAATATAAAGCTGCCATGAAGCTATGCAGAGATGTCAAGTTACCAGGCTGCCATGAAGCTAAGCAGTAGTGTCAATAATCACTTTATGAATACTTCAACACAACAGTCTAACAAAAGAAAACACAATGAGATAACACAATCAATAATTCTCAGATGAAAACTTTTGGATGCATGCCATTACTAACATGTCAAATTTAGAGTTAAGTAAATTAACTCATTACTGACTCATATTGTTACTAAGTACCTTTTGTTGTCTTACCTGGTGGTCAAAGTTATACGAGTTGTCATACTTGTATTTCTTTATAATTATACAGAGCATTGCCTGCAAATAGATCCCATAAACAAACATTATAGATATGATAGAGTAATATATATAAATTTTACTAATGTTTAGTCCTATAAACAGAAGTTATCATAATATTTTAAACTAATAATTAATCTGTTTACTAAATACTAATTTTATGAACAGTACATGCTTCTTTTTTAAAATTTAATCTTTAGGTGTTTCCCAAACAAAATGTTTTAGAAATTCAATGCTACTTGACAAGACTACCAGTTACATCTCTGTATACAGAATGCTCATTTCAATGAAACAACATAAAATACAAAGCCATGGTCATTTTGCACATTTCTTTTAATAAGAACTGGTTAAAATACATCTTTCTTGATATACATATCTACTGAAACTTTCATTAAATTAGCAGAAAAACGGAAATGCCTGCTAGTTCTAACGTTTCCTTTATATAGTTAGATTAACACTAAGAATCACGTGGGCTGATTTAACTCACCTTGGAAATGAAAAATTAAACATTCAGATACTCTAAATTTACAGTGTGTGTTCCGATGAAATAGAGCAAGCTTTAAGTTAACATTCTCAGTTGTTTTTAATAATGTTTGAAGATGGTGTGAATGGTTTGGTTTTGTTTTGAATTTCGTGCTACTCAAGGGCTATCTGAGCTAGCCATCCTAATTTAGCAGTATAAGACTAGAAGGAAAGCAGCTAGTCATCACCACCCACTGCCAACTCTTGGACTACTGTTTCACCAAAGAATAGTGGGATTGACCGTCATATTATAACGCCCCCATGACTGAAAGAGGGAGCATGTTTGGTGCGACAGGGAATCGAACCCACAACCCTCAGATCACGAGTCAAGTGCCTTAACCACCTGGCCATGTCGGGTCTGTTGTGAATGGATAATGAAAAAAAATATTTCCAGCTTAACACAGTAATAAATGTGTGACATTTCGACAAGGTTTACCTAATAATAAAATGTTATTACTCATTCAAGCTGTCTTTTAAACTTTGGCCTCAAAGTTGATTCTTCATCATCAAATACATACATTGTTAGAGATTAGCTAAGTCTGCTACCTCTAGAATTTCTGTGTACAATTAAAGATTATAAAATCCAACTGTTTGGAAAGAAAGAGTTTGAGCTATATAAATCTTGTTCTAACTTTGGTGAAAATCACACATTTTTCTTTTCCACATGTTTCTGTCAATCAAGGAAATTGAGCTTTTGTGGCTATATAAAAATAAATTTCAGTAAACCCTAGATTTCATTCCTCATTACTGTTATAGGTTAATGAGAAAAGATATCTTAATAGAGTGGACAAAGACAACACAAAAGTTTGGTAACAGTACATTACAGAACAGAACACCTGCCATTGACCTTATACCTACCTCAGCGTTTGATTTCCCAGCAAAACGGTACGCTGCTATACTAGACTGCTGCTTCAGAAACTGTATGTATTCTCGAGCAAAGTCACAAACTCCTAACGATACATCATTATCCCTGTGGCTTAGAAACTGCAGTAAAAGTGTTACTTTATTTTCAACAGCTTTCTGTGTGGTAGCTAGTTGTTCAGGGTTGCACACAGACATCCTGCTCAACCTGCGACATTGAAAATAAAAACATTTTATTACCCCCTATAACTTCATATAATAAATATTACAAAATAATACAATATAAGCAAAACATAAACATTTGGATAATACTTTCACACATAGCACCATCTAGCAACTTAAAATCAATGCCTATTGCAGAATATGTTCTTTTTGTGAAAATTATGTAAAATTAGCTTTTCTTATACAATTTTAATTATTTGATATTTTTCATTGTCCTCGCCAGAAAGGAAAATTATTCATTTGGCCATCCAAAACTTAAGTCAGTGTCAAGGTCAAAATGACCTGGAACATAGAAATTATAACTTGTTTAAAAAAAACTGTTAGCTCACAAAACTTCAATACAGGGTAAAAATGCAGATATATATAATATATTCTACTATGTATTTTAACTTTAAACAACAGAGTTAAAAAATCATTGATATGGAAAAACAGAATAAACATTTATTAAAATCATGAATTTATTCATCAGGGAAAATATTTTTTTCACTAATTTAAAAAAAGGTTTTGAATCCATTTAAACCACTAAGCCTACAACAAAAATTAATATACAACTGTTTATTATTTTAAAAGTCATTTTTTTCAGTATTATACAGTAAAGATATTATTGCACTGTTTTTTTTACTATTTTTATAATAGTGTTCAACAGAGACCAGTCTCTTTAAAATACTACCAAAATAGCACTAGACAAGCAATGTTAATTTGTAATTTCAAGCTTCAAATATTTTTAACCATTTATAATTCTGTTCATAACTTAACAAAAGCACATTTAACATAAAGCCAATACTTTGATTTCAACTTCCACACCTTACAAAACTTAAGATACTTGAAAAATGCTTAAGCCACACCTCATTTAAAATTAATACTTTTAATAATAGAACAAAACAGTTTATAACCAAAACAAAGAAACTTTATATGTCATGGTTTTATCCATAATTTTAAAATATACATTAAGTAATCTATATCAATTTCAAGTAGTAGATAATTTATAAAAATATACTTTAGAGCTTAAGTTTCTTTTAAAATTCATATTTTTCTCACTAGTAATAATTTATATAACAATAACAGTAATGTCAAGGTCTAGCCTAACAATAAAAAATATTTTTCAATGGAATGTTTACAGAGTACCACAAAATACAAAGAATAGCCATAACCAGGGTGTGAATGGTCAAAGATTACACAATCTTTGTGATATCATTACACTGACATAATACAGTTATATTTAAATATTCTACAGAAATTCTACAAACCTTTAAGAAATAAAATGCCTTTGTTGTTTTATATTCCAGGGAAAGAAGAACAGCATACCAAGTGCAGCAAGGTGAAACGGTTGGGTTATGGACATTTTACATCAGAATTCAATTATTTTTCCTGTTTTGATTAGCCTAATTAATTCATTTTTGCTATTAAAATTGCTATTATTAGATTTTTATATTAAATGTGTGTGTGTGTGTGTGTGTGTGTGTGTGTGTTCTCTTACATTCCACGCTTTCTTGACGTCGGAAGTTGACCAAGTGATTCTATGTCTCCTGCTACTCACTTGTATAAAGAACTAAATAAGATCTCCATTAACAGAATACAGAAAGGCACTATTCAGATTTTCCTTCCTGTAGTTGGCCCAGCAACTGAGAGTGTCAGATTACTTTTAGTTTATCTATGATACTGATGTACATAATTCCACATGCTGTTTTGAGTTAATCGAGTTAAACCAAGTTTGAGTTAATTTCTGAAGCCATGATTCAAAGCAGAGTTCTGTCACCAACATCAATCAAACAACTAGAAGAAATGTTTGTAAATGAGCAAAAACCATCACTGCATGATGCACAACTTACTTCATTAATTGCCCATTGTATTATTGCTTTATAATCTGCCATGTTTGTAATGGACAACCTGTATATTAAATATACAGAACTTAACATGTGTTTCCATTATTTTTCCAATTTGTAGATTTGTTCACTTTTATGCATTCTACAGCTTCAATGATTCAATACTTAGATAGTTTTTGCTAAGAATGATAATTTACCAGACAAACTTCCAATATTTTGTAAATAATTAATGTCTAAATAGCAAAAATGATAACCAAGCGGGTAAAAATGTAAGTAGAGGTATCTCACTCAGTCAAGAAACAAAAGAAAAATTCTATTAATTATAAAAATTATTAGTTTTACTCACTTGGTCCAGCTAGCTAATAAAGATGTACCAATTCCATTTACAAGCTTGGCTATTTTTATCATGAAATCTGGATCTTCTCCTGCCTGTAAAAATAAATAATTTTACAACAAAATCTGCATCATTCTTAGCATGTAAAAATAAATAATTTTACAACAAAATCTGCATCATTCTTAGCATGTAAAAATAAATAATCTTACAACAAAATCTGGATCTTCTCCAGCCTGTAAAAATAAATAATTTACAATAAAAGCAGCATCTATGTCTATAGTAACATTTAAACATATGAAGGCAAAGTTAACAATTTTCTTGCTGCAACAGAATATTAGTTTTAGATGATACAATCAGTTTCAACAGATAAACTAGTTTTACAACAAAAAAATACAAACTTCTGTTTTTCAACATGTAAAAATGCAAGCTTTGTAACAAAACATACAACTACCCTTTTTTCTATATATAAAAGATTCTGAACAAAACTAAAATCAACGTATCTATACATAACCATTATTCAGTTGCAGAAAACAACATTAGTTTTTACCTTTTAAATGAAATAATTTGATAAAAAACTGCTCAATTTATCTGTAATATTCTTTTTATATTATTATTGTCTTTAAACTAGGAATAACATGCTTAAAACTAACAGTCCTAATATTTTGTTTTTTCCTAGTTGTACAAAATCAATATGACCCCCGACTTTACAGTGGCTTGTGAAACTTGCAAACTTGCAAAAATTAAAATATTTCCTCGTCAAATTAGGAATTAGAAACTCTAAATTTATACACAATTAAAATATGGACTGTTAGTTAAGATTTTATGCTCCAATAATTGGTATAACATACACACAAAGCAGTTGAATAAAAGTTTGAAAGTATGACATTAAAACTTTGTCGTGTGTAGTAAAGTTATATAAAAAATTTAACAACTACATTTAGTGGAATTCATTCTTGAAGAAAGAAGGAACAACTTCTAAAAGCACTTGAATGATATTAAAGTTTTTGTTTTGTTGTGATTTGTTTTTTTATCCTACATATTTTTATATTATGACTTTAAAGTATAGAAAACTTTCACAACTTACCTTTGAAAGATTCAGTACATCAGCTTGTTCAAGCACACTGACAAATGATTCCACTAATTTTGTTTTTGTTGATGGATCCATTCCCTTGTTAATAATCTCAATTATGCAGTCACAAGCTGCTTCTCGAAGCTGTGGCATAGACAAGTAATGAACCAAAACATTCACAAAGCGATTATTTGCAATTAGGTTGATGTCAATCCATGCTACGTAAGCACCAATGACTTCAAGACACAGACATGAAAGTTCAGGATTGGAGGTTTGGTAGGTTGTCTGAGAAACAAAAATCTAAGATCAGTACAAGAAAACACAATTATACAAGTTTTTTAAGGCACTACTTACTCAGCTATATTAAATAAACTGTTTTTCGCTTAATGTTATCTTTACCTAACACAGCATATGTTACAAACTAAAATATGACCTTTATCTCAAGGATATAAAATGACACATTTTCTTAGAAACAATGGACAATAATTTAAACTTTATACTGTTACGTATAAGAAAAACACTCAATTTACTAACATGTAAAAAATTTACTTTAAAATACATATACTCAAATTTTAGTTCAATGGATAGCAACTGCATGTTGCAGAAATGCAAGTATAGGGATAATGTTTCAAAAATCATCCTGAAGATGAAGGTGGAAGACTTTATGGAACGTCATCCTCTAAGCTTGTGTTTCTATATCAGGCAGTTTCCATCTTTCCAGCTAAATTTTATCATAAATGCTCTGTTTAAACAATTTATCCAAGAATATGCAACCTCATTAAAATCTTAATCTGACTGATTTAATATGGTTATAAAACATTGTGCATCAAGATTCATCTCATCTTTACCAATAAGACATCTGGTACTTTGTTGCTATTTTCTGTTTGACAATGAAAGTGTTTAAGACAGTCATGTGTTTAGCATTTCACCAGATATCCAAGGTGTATCAGCACCAAAATCATTAAATAAAGACACTAAACACAGCACTTTTTATAAGCTATTAATACATTTAATTTGACAGCTGTTAAAATAGTAAATACAATTTTATTTTACAGACAAAATTTTCCCTGTATGAAACTGTAAAATCTTTTTATTTTGAATAATAAAAAAAAGGGTAAAGGTAATTATTATTACTTGTTTAGATCTTTCTGTAAACATTTAGTTCACATTCTACCTGACAAAAGAGTGGTCTGTATTGTAGTTGTGAAATACAACATAAAGTGTTCAAATAAAAACATAACAAGTAGTCCATTTCTTGAAGTGTCTACTACAACTGGTGCACCAGTAGCATAACAAAACATGTAGGTACTAACATTATTTCTTTAAATTCAAAACCTCCATTCTATTGTGTATGTATGTATTCCCTTTTTCAATCACAATGGCAGTAATGCATAATGAGAACAAAGGTTTGGTTTAATTTATCAAACATGGATTTGTATGGTTCACATTAAAATGTATACTAAATTTCAACTAGTTTCTTATTCTATTTTAAATATTTATTTTTGACTTGTGTTACATGCACTTCAGAAAAGCATTCTTCTAGTTTATTATTTTTATATAAAGCACTGAAATAATTACAATACTAATTGTATATACTTTCTGTGTATATTAACAGATAACTATGACAGACAGTTAATAAAAACATTGATATAGAACTTACAACAATGTGATACCAGGAATCAACCATACTTAA